>NC_056429.1:86307647-86607647 GCF_018296145.1 Oncorhynchus tshawytscha | reverse complement strand
CCACACTACATCTCTCCCTCCACATCGACCCTCCAACTGCGCTATCGACTTTCATCCGGGCACTACACCGCCTCGAGGGTGGCTTTATTCCCTGTCGGGTACGAAGATCAAGACTATGAAAAGGTACATTCAGGACTCTTGCTGCAGGGAGTATTCTATCTTCCCCGACGGCACAGGGTTCTTCTTAGTGGAGAAAAAGTATAAAACCCTGTGCCCATGTAATGACATCACGGTTAAAAACATTAACCTCTACCACTCATCTTCTCGGCTTTTGAGCCTCTCCAGGGGGCGACTATCTTCTCGAAGTTGGACCTTTGGAATGCCTACCATCTGGTTCAGATACAGGAAGGAGACGAATGGAAGACAGCCTTTTACATGGCTAGTGGGCACTAAGAGTACCCTGTGATGCCATTCGGACTGACCAATAGGGTCCCGCATTGTACCAAGCCCTGGTCAATGATATGCCCCATGACATGCTTGACCAGTTTGTGTTTGTCTACTTCAACAATATCCTACATTTTTCCCATTCAGCTCAATAGCACGTCATCCACGCCCGAAAGGTCCTTCAGCATCTCCTGGACAACTAGCTTTTTGTTAAAGCAAGGAAATGTGAATTCCATCGCTCCACCATCTCCTTCCTAGAATACGTCATCACTGCTGGAAATATTCAGCAGTGATGGATTCTGACAAGGTGAGAGTGGTGGTGGGTTGGCCTCAACCCACATCCAGAGTGCAGCTACAACACTTCCTGGGATTTGCTCATTTCTACCGTCACTTCTTCCGGGGTTACACCACCCTGGCTTCCTCCTCTCAGCACTCACCTCTTCCAAAAAAACAAAACAAAAAAAAATTATAATAATACATTTATTACATATATATGTTCCCATTATAAGTACATTTCCAATAGATTCCAATTAATACAACCATGTCTCCCCAATACATATACATAGCTTGTGGCCCCTGTTGTGGCCCCTGTATTGGTTGGTAAAGATGCATAGTCACAATTTCAGGTCTGTGTCACTTGGAAATGATTATCCCATGTACCTGTCTAGTAGTCTTGACTAGATTTTATGTGACCCCAAACAGTCTGGTCTATGTTAGCTCAATTTAGCTTATTCACATAGATACTTATTAGTTCTGTTTCTTCAGGTCTAATGGTTAACTCTATGTTGGACCACTCCTGCACATTTACATGGTTTCGACATTCATTCTGCTTACACGTCTAATATTTAACCATAAGTAGCTTTTTTTCCCCACTTCAAAGGAAATAGTATAGGTACTGGAAAATCACCAAGTGACTGGAGACTCCCCAACATGGGTTCTGGAAAATTATCAAAAGAGCTGTAAATTTCCCCAACATAAACCCCCTTATGGGACTTACAAAGTCCCACACCATACAATTTTCCAGTACAAATAGGAAAGGGAGCATCATTCGTCAAGCACTGGAAGCAATCTTCTTCTTATCCGTCTTAACAATTTGAGCTCCAATTACCCACACACACAGTTAAGTCAGGACCAAACATCTCTATTCAGATATAGTTAGAAAGGAGTAAACGATCCATTCTTAATATACATAATATACTAAGTTTAATTACATAATGTAAAAGCATGTGCATGTAGTTTTAGCCCAACACCGAAACTTGCTAAATCACACAGAGTTGAGTGGGCAGATAGTGGGGTTTGGATGAAGGGGTATTGGGAAATGCGTATGGATGCATTAACCTATTCACCCAGCACAGTAAAGTTTTGTTACCCATTCAGCTGAGATACGTCAGTTGACAGGGGTGTGCATGGACTTGATCAGCCCTCATTTGTCAACAACATTGTGCTTTTGAGAGAGGACTCACCCCTCTTGAGAGGGGTCCCCGATTGCCTATGGGCAAGGGACAAGTATGATTTTGGTCGAATGAAAGGGGCTGAGCCACTTGTGGTTACTGCTAAAGACACCAGGCGCCCATCCAGAGCACAATATCCACTCAGTAAAGAAGATTTTGCTCTGGTACATGCTTCAATGCTAGCGCACGGAGCGTTAGTCCTGTGCCCCTATCTTGCCAGTAAGAAAAGCCTAAGGGATTGCTGTTTTGTTTAAGACTTAAGGCCAGTTAATGATGCTGTCTTTGCCCGTGCCCCTGTCATTCCTTGGAAAGAGGTACACTGAGTCCCCTGAAATTTTGTTCAGCCGCAATGGCACAACATTTGGAGAGTTTCATTCCCCCGGAGGGGAGCACTCTAATACAGTATGTTGAAGACTTGTTATTGTGCTCTGAAACTCTTCGAGGCGCGTGAAACTGATACTCAAGCTCTTTTGATCTTTCTGGCAGAGAAGAAAAATAATCTGCAACTTGTCTCCCAAACTGTAAAGTACTTGGGACATGATATCACCTCCAATGGCAGGCAGCTGGGTCCAGAGAGAGAACAAGCTGTTATTTATGTCTCACAGCCTGTTAGCAAACAACACATGATGTCACTGTCTGGTATGACAGGGTACTGTAGGGCGTGGCTGCCTGACTATGCCGAGGTTGTCTATCCTCTCTCAGATCTCAATTATGGTCACAAGATGGCTAAGAATGATAAGATAAAATGGACCCCTGAATAACTGACTGCCCTGACGAAACTGAAACAACTCATGAATACTTCTCCATGTCTGGGTCTCCCTGACCTATCTAAACCGTTTAACCTGTTTATGTGTGAGAATAATGGTTTTATGTCTTCTGTGTTGACTCATGACCATGGGGAGAAACAGAGACCAGCGGGTTACTATTCTAAGCAATTTGATAGTGTGGCGAGAGTGTCTGGTTTGTTGTTTGAAGGTGGTGGCTGCGGCTACTGAGGCTGTATTGGCTGGTGCTGACATTGTTGCTATCTGTTAATTAACTGTGCATGTGTCACATGCTGTTCATGCTCTCATCTCACAGGCTAAGACTGCTCATCTGACTCCAGCGAGGTTGCTACACTATCAGAATGTGCTTCTAACCATGTCTCATGTGACCCTGAAAAGGTGCTTAGTGCTCAATCAAGCTACATTGTCACCAACTGAGGACAGAGAACCCCACGACTGCACAGCGCTGTACAAGCTTGTATCTTAACCAATGTCAAATTTGACTGATGTCCCTTTGCAGATTGCTGATTTGGAAATCTTTGTTGACGGCTCCACTCAGAAGGTCAGAGTGGAGAACCACTTGTTGCCTATGCTGTAACAACAGCGGCAACCACACTTGAAAGTGCTAAATTGCCATCACATCTCTCAGCGCAGGCTGCAGAAAATTTTGCACATACAAGAGCTTGCATACTGGTGAAAGATAAGTCAGTTACTATCGACACAGATAGCAGGTATGCATTTGGGGTAGTACATGATTTTGGTACATTGTGGAAACAGCGTGGGTTCCTCTATTTCTTGTTGATAACCTATCGAACGCTATTCTTCTCCCTTCTGAAATAGCTGTATGTAAATGTTTGGCTCATTTACATACAGTTAACTAACTATTTTGATCCTGTCTCCAAGGGCAACGCAATGATTGATTTGGCAGCCAAAGCAGCAGCTGTGTCACTCGATTTGCCTGTGTTGCAGATGATTTCGGTTCCTGTTCAGAATCTCTTTTCCCCCACTGACATCTCTGACTTGCAATCCTCTGTAGGTCCTGTTGAGTTGAGGAAGTGGAAGAGGCTGTGTACATATGACAGTGTGCAGAAACTGTGGTTGTGCCCGGCTAGTCTCCCAACTCTGCCACATTCTTGTTTTCCCTACATTGCTAAGTTGGCACATGGCTAGGACCAGGGCAGTCAGAATGGTCAATACCGGGAAAACTAGAAAACAGGAACTAGAAAAAGACAGGAGCAAGGGGAAAATGCTGGTAGATTTTACAATCAAAATGAACTGGCAACAGACAAACAGAGAACACAGGTATAAATACACTGGGGAAGATGGGTGACACCTGCAGGAGAGTGGAGACAAGCACAAAGACAGGTAAAACAGATCAGGGTGTGCCAGTACCACCCCTCTGGTGGCACTACCTGGCGTCTTACCTGGAAACAGGAGACAAAGGGCTGTGAGACATGGGTTTGATCCTCGATACATGAAAAGTGGGATGTATATGGAGGATGTCGTGTCTTTACTATGATTAAAATGAAGACTTATAGTTTTTATCAAAGATTCTCTGTAATTAGTATTACGCAATCAAACAGATTAATCATGAACTGTAATTAAATAGGAAGTCGGGGCACCAAGAAAAATATTCAGATTACAAGGTTATAATTTCCTAATATAATCTTTCAGATATTTTCATATCTGATCAATCGTCTTCGAATTAATGAATTATTGACTTTACCTCACGTTGTTGGTTATTGTTGGTTATTGTCACGCCCTGGTCTTACTATTTTGTGTTTTCTTTATTATTTTGGTCAGGCCAGGGTGTGACAGGGTGTGACATGGGTTTATGTGGTGTGTTTTGTCTTGGGGTTTTTTAGGTAATGGGATTGTGAATTAGTAGGGTTATCTAGAAAAGTCTATGGTTGCCTGAAGTGGTTCTCAATCGGAGACAGGTGTTTATCGTTGTCTCTGATTGGGAACCATATTTAGGCAGCCATATTCTTTGAGTGTTTCGTGGGTGATTGTTCCTGTCTCTGTGTTTGTTTGCACCAGATAGGCTGTTTAGGTTTTCACGTTTCATTTCTTGTTTTGTATTGTTCTGTTCGTGTTCTTTCTTAATTAAACATGTATCAAAATTACCAGGCTGCATTTTGGTCTGCCTCTCTTTCCCCAGGAGAAAACCGTGACAGTTATCGGCACAAACCCAGTCTTCACTATGAGTCATCCATACAGCAATTGTCTTAAATCATTTATTTATTACTAACTAAGTAATTCACAGAAATGCGCAAACAAACAAAGTAAATATGGTTGCACGAAATGAAAGAGAATTGTGCCCTAGTGGGCTAAACTGGCATGGCGGCTTGTTAGACAAAAAGGGAAGTGGGGGTCGACTGAGAAGTCACTACAGAGTTAATATTTATAACAATTGAAATGCTAATCCTTTGCACATGAACGCTCACTCATTCGGGAACAATTGCAATCAATATTTACGCTCAGTGTGTCGTCTTGATCGCTGTTGAATAGTTTGTTTATTTTGTAGAATTGTCCGTCTCTCTCTCTCTGTCTGTCGTGGTTAGAGGCGATAGTTCAGAGCGAAATTCATTCATGTTGTTGTAGAATGGATGTTTCGGCAGATGTCGTTCTTCGTGTTCAATGATACCGAATTCCTAGCTGCAGACTAGTAATTAATATAAAAAACGTGTTCTTATTCTGTCGGTATCAATAGTCTAAGAGTTTAACCACGTGGTATGGTTCAAAGATTCAGCAATGGTCTGCAACCTTTGTCCACTCGTAATAGAGAAAAATATGGTCTACTGAGATTTTCTCAAAGTTGGGTTTTATTCGGAATTGCAGAAAAGGGGCTGTCCCAGGATGCCTGACCCTAACTGCGCTCATGGGCAGTCCTCTGATTTAGTTAAACTCAAAAGGGAATTGGAGTTTCCTTCATTAAACAGTCCGAAATCACATTACACAATTTTACAAACGGTATCATACTCAATCATTCATCTTATACAACAATTAGATGTACACCTCATATCTGAGTCTATTATATAAACAGCATTATGTTAATGTGGCCGCACCGTCTCCCATGAGCTTCCCCACGTTGTAACAAACGGACCAGTTCGTAGCTGGATTCTTCACCAATCTTTTATACCTTCTCCAGAACATGAAATTTGTTCGGACCTCAAGTTCTGTGGGGTGGAAGAAATTCATCTGTTCTCTATGAAAATTCACTCTGTGTCTTATACTGTGTGGCCATGAGGCAGGGTCTTCCCTAGGAATTTACGACCTCTCTGACCACAGCAGGCTAGTTGAAGGAGGCAAGGGGGAGGCAGGGAGAGGGGGATGGGGCTTGCTGTACCCAAAGAGGGCACCTTCATGACAAGGGTATGGGGAAACAGAAGGGCTAATAAGGGGCTAATGAGGGGGATAATGATGTTGGAGATGGGGAAAGGTCCAATAAACCAGGGGGAAAGTTTGTGGACTCCACCTGGAGGGTCAGATCTCGGGTGGACATCCATACCCTCTGCTTGAGACGATACTGACAAGCTGTCTCCTTGTCGTTGATACCTGGATGTGGTCTTGAGAAGAGCCGACTGGGCTCTCTTCCAGGTACGACGACAACGGAGGGCAAACATCTGGGTTGAGGGTATGCCGATCTTTTCCTCTTGCGCCGGGAAGAGATGGAGCTGATAATCCAGGGAACACTCTGAGGGCGAGAGACCTGTGGCAGAGCAATTAATGGTATTGCGGGCATATTCGACCCATTCCATGTGGTGTGGTTGCCGGAGACCAGGCAGTGAAGAGTTGTCTCCAGATCTTGGTAGGTTCGCTCTGACCGACCATTGGACTGGGGGTGGAACACGGAGGACAGGCTGGCCATCAACCCAATGAGTGTGCAGAATGCGTTCCAGAACCGGGACGAGAACTGAGGACCCCGGTCGGAGACCATGTCCACTGCCAGTCCATGGATCCGGAAGACATACTCCACCATAAGCTGGGCCATCTCTTTGGCAGCGGGTAGCTTGGGGAGAGCAATGAAGTGGGCGGCTTTGGAAAACTGGTCCATTACTGTCAGTATGATGGTGTTGCCATCAGATGGGGGAAGACCCGTGACATAGTCCAGGGATATAAGAGACCAGGTCGGTGAGGAACAGGCAGTGGTTGGAAGAGATCAGCTGGAGCTTGCCATGGGAGTCTTGTTCTGCACACAGATCATGCATGCGGCGACGAACGCGGAGACATCAGGCACCATGGTAGGCCACCAAAAGCGTTGTTGCATAAAGGCCTGGGTCTGACAGGAGCCCAGGTGGCAGGCAATCTTAGAGGAGTGTGCCCACTCCAGGATTGAGGAGTGGACAGCAATAGGAACAAATGCCCAGTTATCTTGAACCCCCCCAATGTTTGGCTGGGAACGCTGCGCCTCACAAACCTGCTTCCCTATTCCCCAGCAGAGTGCCATCACCAGGCATGAGGTGGGCAGGATGGTATCTGGTTCCAGGGTTGTAGCAGCGGGGCAATAGTGGCGTGACAGCACATTCTTCTTGACATTCTTGGATCCCGGGTCGGTATGACAGGGAGAAGTTGAACTGGGTGGAAAGCAGGGCCCACCTAGCTTGGCTGTAATTGAGACGCTAGGCGGTGCAGAGATATACCAGGTTCTTGTGGTTTGTCCACACAATGAACGGATGTTGTTGGGGAAATTGGGGAAATATTGGAGAGTCTCCAGTCACCTGGTGATTTTCCAGTACCTATACTATTTGGGAAGAAAAATAAATATAAGGTTAAATATTAGACACGTGTAAGCAAAATGAAGGTGGAAACCATGGGGGTGCTCTCTTCCCGGCCATGGAGCCCTTTCACCCCCATAAAGGCATTCAAAATAAATGCCCAATTGACTGGCCCGTTGAACTTGGGATTGCCGGGCAGTGGTTCCTCTCCATCACTCATTGGTGTTGATTTCAGAATGTCAATTCGGTGATGGTTTACCAGTGTTTAAATTTATTGCAAACGGACAAAAGTCAGCGATCAAGTCAGCGTAAATCACTCAATAAGATATCATTCTGACACCAAACTGACACAAAACCCACTTTGTCCTACTCGTTTAGAAGCCAACTATCACATATTTCAGAGCTGGCCCAAAATTCACAGCTTCTTTTGCTTAACGGATTTGTCTGAACAAACTGGATCTGTAACGTTTTAGGGGAAAAAAAACTTTAATTAACCATCACCCATTTTACATTGTACGATTTCTAGTAAATTACGAGAGCTAAATAGTTGGTTATTTTTTTTCTGACACCGTAGGTTTATGTATTTATGCTGCAGTAGTTTATGTGTCGGGGGGCTAGGGTCAGTCTCTTATATCTGTAGTATTTCTCCTGCTTATCCGGTGTCCTGTGTGAATGTAAGTACTCTCTCTCTCATTCTCTCTCTTTCACCCTTTCTTTATCTCTTTCTTTCCCTCTCTTGGAGGACCTGAGCCCTAGGACCATGCCTCGGGACAACCTGGCCTGATGACTCCTTGCTGTCCCCGGTCCAGCTGACCATGCTGCTGCTCCAGTTTCAACGGTACTGCCTGCGGCTATGGACCATGACCTGTTCACCGGACATGCTACCTGTCCCAGACCTGCTGTTTTCAACTCTCTAGAGACAGCAGGAGCGGAAGAGATACTCTAAATGATCAGCTATAAAAAGCCAACTGACATTTACTCCTGAGGTGCTGACCTGTTGTACCCTCGACAACTACTATTATTATTATTTGACCATGCTGGTCATTTATGAACATTTGAACATCTTGGCCATGTTCTGTTATAATCTGCACACGGCACAGCCAGAAGAGGACTGGCCACCCCTCATAATAGCCTGGTTCCTCTGTAGGTTTATTCCTAGGTTCTGGCCTTTCTGATGAGTTTTTCCTAGTCACCGTGCTTCTACACCTGCATTGCTTGCTGTTTGGGGTTTTAGGCTGGGTTTCTGAACAGCACTTTGAGATATCAGCTGATGTAAGAAGGGCTTTATAAATACATTTGATTTGATTTGATGTACTTTGACGTGAAGTGGTCAAATTACTGCTCTATGACCATTTTTACATTTAATCCCAGAAAATGGGCCTTAACTCAAAAAGCGTTGAGGCCTCGATGCCATCTTGTTTCTGGGCTAAAAGTCCATTTGGCCAAACCTGTGTTTCATCTTCGAGGACTTTTCCATTTAGGAGAAATGACCATGTCACTTTGGTGATGTTTTGTCCATTTGCAATAAGCAGCCCGTCACCATCTGGTGGAATTTACCCGGACAGCAGAAAAATGAACAAAAATGTAAAGTTTTATTAAACGGAAACCAAATGTCCGAGAGACTTTATTCGATGACATTCCCGGAAGATCTGGCCCTGGGGCACGGCCTGAGGCCGTCAGACTATTTTTAAAACATTTGCGGACGTCTACTAAGGGACCGTACATTTGAAATATGGAGATCCTCATCAATCATACAGCAAATGCCATTTGCGTCCCTTATGTAGGGAACCAGAGGAGGAAAGTGAAGAAGACATAGCCAAGTTTAGAGAAATAGTCTATGCAAAGAAAAATAAAAAAGAAAGCTGAGGGATAAGACAAAGATGAGAAAACCTGAAAGATATGAGGCACATTGTCCAATTTTAATAAAGGGAAATCAAGGGCACTATGTGTCATGGGGCTCACAGGACCTGGAAGGATTGTTTACCTGTTTACGGGACCTAAATGATGGAGCTGGACAATGGATCAGAACCTTTGCAGAACAAACCATGGGGAAACTACTGGCTGTGGGGGATCTGAAGGCACTGCTGGCAAGAGTAGTGGGAAAGGCAAAAATAGAGGATGTACTGCAGTCTAGCGGCCTCGACGAGACAGTTGAGGATACACTGAGAAATGGAATGGACTTTGACTCATATCGTCCAGCCGTCTGGCAGTCTCTAAGAATGGAATACCCGGCAAGGATTGACTCGAATTCACTGAAATGGAAAGCACTGGGGGACACTGAAAACCCTGCTGCCTAACTCCATGGACAACTGAAACGATGGAGATTGGAAACAGAACGAGATCCAGAGGGAGACCCACTGATGACAACTCTGTCCCGAAACTCAGTAATAGAAGCCATGCCTCAGTAAGTAAGAAGCAGTTTGGAGGATGTGGTGGGACTGACTTCAAAACCACACAAAGAATTTTGTGACTATGTCATCCACACTGTGGAATAATACAGAAAGGATGAACAGAGACTTATAGAACAAGGAAGAGACATTCAAAGTAAACTGATTCAGCTACAGCTGGAATAACTCACTAACAAAGGAAAAAAGAAAGTCCAGGCCCCAGAGACAACTCCTGTGTCGGAAGTAGGAACAATGGCTGCAGTCTCCCCAGGAGTGCGGCAACCGCCTCCTGTCCAGCATACCCAAGTACTACCCAAAGCACTAGTAGTGAATGTGTATACTGTACACAACAACTCCAACATTGGAATGGTGGCAATAAGCAACAAAAAGTTCCGCAAAATAATCAGGAAAAGGGAACCAGAGTCCACAGGGACCACCTGGGGTCTGATGGGGATGCCAACAGCAAGGACACTCCAGACGAGATTGCCCTACAAATCCTTGGCAGAACCGGGGGGGAGGGAACCAAAGTAATTGGCAGCCACAAGGAGATGGGAACCAGAAAAACTGGAACCAGGATGGTGGCTGGCAGGGCAGCCACAAGGCCTTGTGAACCTATGGATGTGCCAAATCAAGGAAACTAGGGATGCCCAGAGAATCCTACAGGGGAGGGTCAGTTCCCAATGATAACCACGAGAGCTGATCAAGAACCTGTGCTGCAGGTTCACATAGAGGACAGCGGCACACCCATGATGATAGATACTAGAGCCACTTACACATGTGCAAGTCCAAATTATGCCTCTCATCTCCCCATGTCTGGTAAATATGCAGAAATTATAAGATTCTCGGGAAAGACACAGCTAATTCCAATGGTTGCTCCAGGTCATCTGACGGCTGACGGCAAATCAGCAACAATAACTACATTAGTGTCAGATCAAATCCCAGTTAATCTACTAGGAAGGGATGCTCTATGCAAAATGGGCGTAGGAATTAAGTGCTCTCCAGAAGGAGTAGTAATAGAAAAAACTGGTTAAAATTGCAAATTGTAATGACAGGAGTAAAAGCTAATGTGTATTAGTTGAGACAGAAATAAACATAACCATAAGGAAATGGGGCAGATTTATTCAGGCCCAAATACCTAAAGCTGGTAGAGCAAAATTAGAATACCACTGCACAATGCAATATGACACATACCAAGACCATTTGTTAGAACAACTTTGGACAAAGAATGCAAATGGAAAGTTAGTAGCAATTATGTCACAGTACATCATTATAGGGAAACAGAGAGCTGCAATGGATGTGATGGACAGAGATGGATCAAAGTTTGTACAAAGATGGTACAACGTCTATGACTCTGTCCCTCACATTACATTGTTGGTAAATCAAGGATTTAAAGCAAAATAATTGGGACCCAAGATGAAGAAAGCCAAGAAAAGTAAATGGGATAAAAAAGGTAATCCATTGATTTTCCATTCCAAAGATCAGGCCTTTATTAACCTCCCTAGGGTAGGGGGCAGTATTCGTAATTTTGGATGAAAATCATGCCCAAATTAAATGGCCTGCTACTCGGGCCCAGAAGATATGATATGCAAAACACTCTAAGGTTTCCAAAACTGTTACAATAGTGTCTGTGAGTATAACAGAACTGATTTAGCAGGCAAAAACCTGAGAAAAATCCATTCAGGAAGTAGTTTTTTTTTCTATTCAATGCCATTACAGTATCCATTGACTCTGCAGTTCCTATGCCTTCCACTAGATGTCAACAGTCTTTAGAAATCGTTTCAGGCTTGTATTCTTATAAATGAGGGAGTCAGACCAGTCTGAACGAGTGGACCCCAACGTGTTGCAGAGCTATTTCAGTCGCATGTGCATTTCTTGTTTACCTTTTCTATTGACAATGTTATTGTCCGGTTGAAATATTATAGATCATTTAGGCTAAAAAACAACCTGAGGATTGAATATAAACATCGTTTGACATGTTTCTATGAACTTTACGGATACAATTTGAATTTTTTTGTCTGATTGTTTTGACTGAGTTTGAGCCTGTGGATTACTGAAGAAAACGCGCTAACAAAACTGAGGTTTTTGGATATAAAGAGACTTCATCGAACAAAAGGAACATTTATTGAGTAAATGAATGTCTTCTGATTGCCACCATATGAAGATCATCAAAGGTAAGGAATTAATTTTATCTCTATTTCTGAGTTTTGTAACGCTTCTGCTTGGCTGGTTACTGTTTGTAATAGTTGTCAACTGGGCTATGTTCTGGGCTAGGTATGTTCTGGGCTAGGTATGCTTTCGCCGAAAAACATTTTATAAATATGACACTGTGGTTGGTTTAAAAAGAAGTTCATCTTTAAACCTATGTAAACTATGTTTTGTTTTCAGAATTTTTATAATGAGCATTTCTGTAATTGAATTTGGCGCTCTAAAACCTCACTGGATGTTGGCCAGATGGGACGATAGCATCCCACGTACCCTAGAGAGGTTAAAATACTGGCAACAACAGTAATAAATGGGGATCCAAGGGAAGTAGAGGTCACAGCTAATCAGAAAGTACAATTTGGTTAAGAAATAGGGTTAATTAGTGAACAAAGGAAGGAAATCATACCAGAAGGTGTATGGTTGCAACATTACACAGACATTGGATTTGTGAAATCAGCAATTCCTGTAAGCATCGAAGTGAAACCTGATGCTCAGCCTCCCTGGAAAGCTTAATATCATATGAAACCAGAAGCTGAGGAAAGGATAAACATGACAATTGGGGGATTGATAAAAGCAGGTTTATTGATAGAAACACAATGCCGTTGTAATACACCTCTACTACCTGTTTTAAAGCTGATGGTAAAAAATTGAGACTGGTACATGACTTAAACCTGTTTGGGATAGGAGGCAGCATTTTCACGTTTGGATGAAAAGCGTGCCCAGGGTAAACTGCCTGCTTCTTAGTCCCAGTTGCTAATATATGCATATTAGTAGATTTGGATAGATAACACTCTGAAGTTTCTAAAACTGTTTGAATCTACGAGTACAACAGAACTCATATGGCAGGCAAAAACCTGAGAAGAATCCACCAGGAAATGGGAAATCTGAGGTTTTTAGTTTTTCAAAGCTTGGCCTATCAAATACACAGTGTATATGGGGTCAAATTGCACTTCCTATGGCTTTCACTAGATGTCAAACGTCTTTAGAAACTTGTTTGAGGCTTCTACTGTAAAGGAGGGGCTCATAAGGGCTCTTTGAGTCAGTGATCTGGCAGAGTGCCACAGGCTCGTGACGCTCGTTCATGTGAGAGGTGGCTCTTGTTCCAGTGCTTTTCTACAGACAAAGGAATTCTCCGGTTACAACATTATTGAAGAATTATGTTAAACACATCCTAAAGATTAATTCTATACAACGTTTGACAAGTTTTTATGGACAGTAACGGACATCCCAGTTTTGGACTTTGTCTGGACCTAGTGCTCGCGCGTCATGAAGATGGATTACTGGGCTGAACGCGCTAACAACAAGTAGCTATTTGGACATGAATTATGAACTTTATTGAACAAATCAAACATTTATTGTGGAACTGGGAATCCTGGGAGTGCATTCTGATGAAGATCAGCAAAGGTAAGTGAATATTTAAAGTTCTATTTCTGACTAATGTGGACTCCAACATGGTGGATATTTCTTTGGCTGGATTGGGCTCTGGAGCGCCGTACTCAGATTATTGTATGGAATGCTTTTTCCGTAAAAAAAATTTAAAATCTGACACAGCGGTTGCATTAACCTCTCTGGGGTAGGCGGGACGCTTGCGTCCCACATGGCCAATAGCCAGGGAAAATGCAGAGCGCCAAATTCAAATACATTTCTATAAAAATCAAACTTTAATTAAATTACACATGCAAGATAGCAAATTAAAGCTACACTTGTTGTGAATCCAGCCACATGTCAGATTTCAAAAAGGCTTTCCCGCGAAAGCATAAGATGCTATTATCTGATGATAGCACAACAGTAAACAATGAGAGTAGCGTATTTCAACTCTGCAGGTGCGACACAAAATGCAGAAATAAAAGTGCCAGGAGCACCCCCTATTGGATGGGCACGCTTTGGGGTTGCTCCCTACCCAACCGTGGACCCCTTTCACCCCCCTAAAGGCATTACAAACCATTTTAAAAATGTGCTCCTGTAAACCGTTCCAATCACCAGGCACACAGCTGTCCATTTGCAATATGTTTCAATGGGCATTCACCATCACGAATTTGACATCCTCAAAAATACTGCAGGACTGCGAAATTGACTGGCACGATGAACTCGGGATGGCCGGGCAGTGATTCTGGTTCCTCTCCATCGCTTGTTGGTGTTGATTTCAGAGTGTCAATTTAACTTCTTAGGCATAGGGGGCAGTATTCAGAAGTTTGGATGAATGAGGTGCCCAAAGTAAACTGCCTGTTACTCAGGCCCAGAAGCTAGGATATGTATATAATTGGTAGTATTTGGATAGAAAACACTCTAAAGTTTCCAAAACTGTTAAAATAATATATGTGAGTGTTACATAACTGATATAGCAGATGAAAACCCAAGGAGACTCCATCCAGAATGTATTTTTTGGAGGTGACACCATTTAAAATGCCTGTCTATGGGGAAATCAATGGAAATCCTCCCAGATTGCAGTTCCAAGGGCTTCCAGTAGATGTCAACAGTCTTTAAAAGAGTTTCAAGCTTGGTTTTTGAAAAATAATGAGCTAGAATTTGTCGGTTTTTTGTAAGTGGCTCCCATTTTGGCTGTAGTGTTGTGGTGCGCGTCGGTGAGGGTGCGCACTTGGTTATTTATCTCCGGTAATGAACATACTATTCTCCGTCTTAAATTGTATTGTTTATTTACATATTAGGGTACCTGAGGATTGATTAGAAACGCTGTTTGACTTGTTTGGATGAATTTTATTGCTAACGTTTGGGATTCATTTTGTATGCATTTTGAACGAGGGAAACCAGAGAATTATTGAATGAAGTGCGCCAACTAAACTGACTTTTTTTTATATAAGGAACGACTTTATCAAACAAAACGACCATTTATGATGTAGCTGGGACCCTTTGGATTGCAAACAGAGGAAGATCTTCAAAGGTAAGTGATTTATTTTATTGCTATTTCTGACTTTTGTGATGCCTCTGCTTGGTTGGAAAATGTTTTTAATGCTTTTGTACGCGGGCGCTGTCCTCAGATAAGCCCTGAAGCTGCACAGATCTTATTTATCTTAGCCTTAAGGGTTCCATTTGCCCTCTCAACCATCCCTTGTTTTTCGGAATGATAAACTCATCCCAGTGTTTGTTTCATTCTTAATTGTTGTATTATCGATTCTACAATTTTTTGCACAAATTCTGATCCATTATCTGAACTGATTTCTGTAGGTATTCCAAACCTCGACATCAATTATCTGGTTAAAAACTTTATTAATGCTCCTGATCCCTGATCTGCTGATTGTATTGTTTTATTGATCTGCTAAACCTGTCTATTAAAATTACTATGTATCTTTAGCCACATACTGGTTTTATCATATCCACATAATCTATTATCTGGCCGTGGCGGAGATCTTTGTGGGCTATACTCAACCTTGTCTCAGGATGGTAAGTTGGTGGTTGAAGATATCCCTCTAGTGGTGTGGGGGCTGTGCTTTGGCAAAGTGGGTGGGGTTATATCCTTCCTGTTTGGCCCTGTCGGTGGTGTCCTCGGATGGGGCCACAGTGTCTCCTAACCCCTCCTGTCTCAGCCTCCAGTATTTATGCTGCAGTAGTTTATGTGTTGGGGGGCTAGGGTCAGTTTGTTATATCTGGAGTACTTCTCCTGTCCTATTCGGTGTCCTGTGTGAATTTAAGTGTGCTCTCTCTAATTCTCTCTTTCTCTCTTTCTTTCTCGGAGGACCTGAACCCTAGGACCATGCCTCAGGACTACCTGACATGATGACTCCTTGCTGTCCCCAGTCCACCTGGCCGTGCTGCTGCTCCAGTTTAAACTGGACTAGGTTTTGGCCTTTCCACTGAGTTTTTCCTAGCCACCGTGCTTCTACACCTGCATTGCTTGCTGTTTGGAGTTTTAGGCTGGGTTTCTGTACAGCACTTTGAGATATCAGCTGATGTACGAAGGGCTATATAAATAAATTTGATTTGATTTGATATTACAATATGTTGAAATGGTCCTTCTGAGACCAGTATGTGGCCTATGGGTGTATTTATCCCTTTATGTATGTTTTTTTTGTGCACATACTTCACATTTCGTCAACACTTCATCTACTGTTGCCTGTAGGGATGGTATCCTTGTTTTTAAATATTTTATTATTACCTCCCCCCTTGCGCAATGGTCTAGACCACGCACATCATTAACCTCTCTGGGGTAGGCGGGACGCTTGCGTCCCACATGGCCAATAGCCAGGGAAAATGCAGAGCGCCAAATTCAAATACATTTCTATAAAAATCAACATTTCATTAAATTACACATGCAAGATAGTACATTAAAGCTACACTCGTTGTGAATCCAGGCAACATGTCACATTTCAAAAAGGCTTTTCGGCGAAAGCATAAGATGCTTTTATCTGATGATAACAGTAAACAAAGAGAGAGTAGCATATTTCAACCCTGCAGGCGCGACACAAAACGCAGAAATAAATATAAATCATGCCTTACCTTTGACAAGCTTCTTTTGTTGGCACTCCAATATCTCCCATAAACATCACAAATGGTCCTTTTTGTTTGATTAATTCCGTCGATATATATCCAAAATGTCCATTTATTCGGCGCGTTTGATCCAGAAAAACACAGCTTCCAACTTGTGCAACGTCACTACAAATATCTTAAAAGTTAGCTGTAAACTTTGACAAAACATTTCAAACTACTTTTGTAATACAACTTTAGGTATTTTTAAACGTTAATAATTGATCAAATTGAAGACGGGATGATCTGTGTTCAATACAGGAAGACAACAAACTGACGCTACTTTTCGAGTCATGCACCTCTCTCAAAAAGTACACTTCAAGTGACACTCATTCAAGATGGCCGTACTTCTTCATTACACAAAGGAATAACCTCAACCAATTTCTAAAGACTGGTGACATCCAGTGGAAGCGGTAGGAACTGCAAACAAGTCCCTTAGAAATTGTTTCCCAATTAAAAGTCATTGAATAGACAGTGACCTTAAAAAAAAATCTGAATGGTTTGTCCTCTGAGTTTTGCCTGCTACCTAAGTTCTGTTATACTTACAGACCAACCCGACTACTTACCTCTGTCATAAAATGCATACCACATCCTCCTTTTAGCTCTGTAATAACATGCATACCAACCACTCCACTTTGCTCTGTAATACAATTCATACCATCCCCACTACTTACCTCTGTAATGTACACCAAACCTTTCCTTTTTCTCTGTAATAACATGCTTATCAACCCTTCATTTAGGTCTGAAAAGGTGAAATAAAAGATAAATGCTCTGCAATAACATCCATACCAACCCCTCTGCTTACATCTCTAATACATTCATTCCAACCCCTCCACTTAGCTCTGTAATAACATGCATACCAACCACTACAATTAGCTCTGTAATAACATTCAAGCCAATCCCACTACTTACCTCTGTAATAACATGCATACCAACCCCTCCGCTTAGCTCTGTAATAACATGCATACCAACACCTTTACTTAGCTCTGTAATAGCATGCATACCAACAACTTTACTTAGCACTGTAATAAAATGCATATTAACCCCTTTATTTATCTTTGTAATAAAATGCATATCATCCCTTCTACTTAGCTCTGTAATGACATGCATACCAGCTCCTATCCTTAGCTCTGTAATAACATGCATACCAAGCCCTCTACTTTGTGATGTGATAACATGCACTAGCTTGTGGTGCTGAGGCAGCTGCCTGTGTCATTTCCCAACAATTCAACAATTCAGTGATTACGCTACTCTCACTGGGTAGCAACAACAGGGGGGCCTGTTTTTAGGAATATAGCCTGGGTGATGGCTTACCTGATTGTATGGTAGTGGGGAGGCTGAGTGAGCGCTGTTGTCCACAGTGCTTTTGTGCTGTTGGAGCAATCAAGACCTACTACGGGCGTTTTTGTACTGCTGAAAGAATCTGCTTGAAGGTAAACTTAAAAGTTTTTTTCCCAAAAGGCTGCTGTGATTCAGTCATATTGGGAAGTTCAATTAGAACTAATTTAATGAACAACAGCTATTCACTCCATTCCCCCACTTTCTCTCTCTCTACCAGGTTTTTCTGTGAAAAGCTACATTAGTGCTCCCATCCTTCAACAGAAAGAACAAAAACTCCTACCTATATCTATCTTATACCTTCTCTCTCTCTCTCTCTCCATCTCTCCCTTGTTCCCTCTCTTCCTGACTCAACTTACCTACACTCGACCATAGGTATTATTAGGAGGCAAAGGGAAAGGTAATTGTACTCATCATGAGAGAGCTGCCTGCTTTGCTCTCTGATAGACTTTTAATGATCTACCCCTGTCAACAGAGAGGCTGATTGTGGATGATCACAACAACAATAACAATCAACGCTCTTTTAGAAAGAAGAAAAAAAGCAAATAAAAAATTGGGGATGTTACAATTCGCAGTCGGTGTGCAAAGGTTAAATTAAGATGTTGTAATTAGGCAGTTAGGGCTGGTGCAGGGCACTCTTGACATATGTCACCCCTCCCCTCCCGCCCCCGTGTTACTCTCCCTTTAAAGAGAGAGCCAGGGAGTCTCTGTGATCTCCATTGACGGAGAAATGTACTGTATATAAATTACCGTTTAAAGACATGTCTTCATCATTGGAATGACTCACAGTTTCTGCAAGACATTGTGTTCTATTGGAGTTGAAAATAAATTGGTTAAAACCAGTTGGGAACCATCAGGGAGGGCCTAAAGATAGATACAAATTTGTAATTTAGTTTTCATTGATTTTGTGTCTTAATTGTAATGGTCTTCCTATTGAATTTCTTCAGTTTGCATGTGAAAAAGAAGGGTTAATATCCAATAGAAAAAATTATCCAATGAGAATTTTTCTTTGGTAGTCTCTTGGTAGTAACCGAAAGTTTGCAAGATTGAATTCCCGAGCTGACAAGGTAAAATCTGTCTTTCTGCCCCTGAACAAGGCAGTTAACCCACTGTTCCTAGGCCGTCATTGAAAATAAGAATTTGTTCTTAACTGACTTGCCTAGTTCAATAAAGGTAAAATAAAAATAATAAAATAATAAAAATCTAGCTGGGCTCAATGCTCATTGGCTAGGCCCTCAGGCTGTGAATAGAAGTAATCAGCCAATGTTATTGACATTGATTTCAAGTAGAGCAGCATTTTGGAATGACAGTCAAGTCAACCAATCACAACTTGTCTTGTAATTGGTGCGACAATTGTATGATGCCTCAAGGCCCTCTAGAGGGCCTAAGTATATGTCACTAATTTAGAGCCAATAGCGAGCCTTATCACGCTTGAGCCTAGCTAGCTGGCTAGCTTTTTGCAGTGAGTGTACGTAACGATGGCGATGGCATCTACAGAGAGAGTAAACGAGGACGATGTTGTGGCTAAATTGTTAGCATCACCCTTTTCAAGACTAACTTTTAATGAAAAGTTCAATCCTGTACAGACCGGGAGACCAACTCTGCTGATTTGGTGCAACGAGGAAAGAGTTTTGAAAGGCATTTTCAAGTTAATAATTATGAGCGTTATCCGTAGATAACCAGCTGAGAGCTGACAAAAAAGTTTTACTGTTGGAATTGCCTACTCTTCAGCACCGATAATAGCTCAACCTGGACAACTGGTTTCAAAGATTTAGCCTGCTTGGCAAAGTCAGCACTTTGACACCACAACTCAACTTCACACCTGCGAGCTACAGTGAGTTTAAAATCATTTGGGGAAACAAGACTAGATCTTCTTCTTCTTAATGAGCAGCGGCGCAATGAGACATTTGCTCAGAATGATGAAGTCAGGCACAACAGGGAGTTTTTTTTATTGTTGCATGCTGGAGAAAGAACATTGAATACAGTGCAACTTTTTTTCTCTCTGACAGCATATATTGTCCGTGGTCTTGAAACAATGTGAGTAGTTGTGTGGCTGAATTTATTCTGCCACTATTTGAGTGACCATTTGTTTTGGCAAATGTTTATTTGAAACGACGCAACCGTATTTTCTTCAAACGTGGTTCCTGCTATCAATATTTGCAACCGTTGTGTACGTGTGCTGCTTCTGGGAGCCACAGCCGAGGCGTGGCTTATGACCTTTTGACTGTGTCATCAAAGAATTGCTTCTCCTACATAGGTCTGCAAAAGAAAGGTCTCAAGTCATGCTCTGTATACACAGTCATCCGAGTTCTCTATCTATATGTCTGACGTCAGATCTTTTACTGCAACTGAGGGCCTAGTTCCAATAGTCACGATTCGCCACTTGTTAAAACCCACTACCACAGGTATTAAGAGAGAAATGTAAAGCTTTATATGACGTTATTGGCTTTATATTCATTCCTTGCCGCTGAATTCGACAAGACCATGGCCCATTGGGGTCAAATATTCACTTAAAAACATATTTTACAATTTTGTATTAAGAGCGACAACAATTACTGCTGGCTGGTCTCACTGTTAACCTTCTCTCCTCTGCCATTAAGTCAGAGGTTGCTAGGCAGCAAATATATTAGTCTGGACTTGATGACTGGAGGGGTGGCCAAATAACAAAACAACTCTGATAGTTATAAATACATAATTGAAGGTATGCATGTAATTTATTCAGGCCCATAATAATTCAAATGTTCTCTTTGTTTAAACCATGGAAATTGCCTCAACGTAGATGCTCATAGATTTTTATTTATGGGCATTTTCTTTTAGAAAGGTTGATTTGGTTACATAGACAAGCGGTGTGTCTGAAATGGCACCCTATTCTCTATACAGTGCACATAGGGCTCTGGTCAAAAGTAGTACACTATCTAGGGAATATGACATACAGATGACCTTCTCTTTAACCACAGTAATGACAGTAATTACAGCGTTGTTAGTAGCTGTATTCTGGCCCCAGGGGAGACCATTAAAACACAGTTTTGTTTTAATCTTTCTCTCTCTCACACAGACCCACATACCAAACACAGTGTGCACAGATGCATGCATGAATAAGCCTAACAAATGGCTTTAAACGCATAAAACAATCCTAACAATTTTAATGGTGGTGGTGGAAAGGAGGCTGCTTTTGTTTCCAGCAGTGCGAGCCAACCAGCCAGTCAGTCAGCTAATTAGCCAGCCAGTCAGTCAGCCAATTAGCCAGCCAGTTAACCAATCCGTCAGTCAGTCTGTCAGACAGTCAGTCAGACATCCAGTCAGACAACCAGTCAACCTGTCACGTTCTGACCATAGTTCTTTTGTGTTTTCCTTGTTTTAGTATTGGTCAGAACGTGAGCTGGGTGGGCATTCTATTTTGTATGTTTAGTTTGTCTATTTCTATGTTTGGCCTGATATGGTTCTCAATCAGAGGCAGGTGTTAGTCATTGTCTCTGATTGGGAACCATATTTAGGTAGCCTGTTTTGTGTTCGGTTTTGCCACATTTATTGTTTTGTATTATGTTCATGTTGAGTTTTCTTATTAAAAAACATGAACTATAACCACGCTGCGTTTTGGTCCGCCTCTCCTTCCCAGGAAGAAAGCCGTTACACAACCTGCCAGTCAATCAGCCAGCCAGTCAGTAAAACAGCCAGAAAACCAGTCAGACAGCCAACCAGTCAGTCAGACAGCCAGGCAACCAGTCAAGCAGCCAACCAGTCAGCCAGTCAGCCAGCCAACCAGTCAGCCAGTCAGTCAATCAGCCAGCCAGTCAGTAAAACAGCCAGAAAACCAGTCAGCCAGCCAACCAGTCAGCCAACCAGTCATCCAGTCAACCAGACGGTCAGCCAGCCAGCTAGTCAGTCCCTCGTCCACACTTCAATTAAATTATCTGAGCATGGAATAATACACCTCAGATCTTCAAGAGTACTCATGGCCATTATCGTTACAATTAATTCAATCCATTTACTGTTCAGATAATATACCATTAACCAGAACCAGAATCACTTTTAGGAAGAACGTTTGGCCCAGCTCACACATTGCATACACAATACATTTAGAAAACATACAGGAAACAAACAAAAGTCAGACATGTAGCTCAGTTGGTAGAGCACTTGTAATGCCAGGGCAGTGGGTTTGATTCCTGGGACCACCCATATATAAAATGTGTCCATGCATGACCATATGTCACTTTTGATAAAAGTGTCTGCTAAATGGATTTTTTTATTATATTATAAATAGTCACACAAAAATATACAACATGTTACTATATTTTTAGAGCTGGATTGAGGTATTATTACTTTAAGGGGCATCATGATGTTGTATTCTGATGACTTTGGAGTCAACCTCCCTTGGGATTTAAACTCACAACCTGGAGAGAGCTTATGGAAGAGAAATGAACATTCAATTCCCTGGCAACAGCTATGGTGGACATTCCAATGGTGGACATGTTCTCTAAAAACTTGAGACATCTGTGGCATTGTGTTGTGTGACAAAACTGAAGGTACCACATTCATCTGTACAATCCGAGCAGGAATAGGTTTTTGTAGGTTACAGTCCAAGCAATGTTTTCCAATGGTAAGACTATTGTCGGCACGCTTGGAGGTAAGGATGACTGCAGGGGTTAGTCTACGGCGATACGGATATCACTTATTGTTACGCTCGTCGTTGGAAGGAGTAGACCAAGGTGCAGCGTGGTAGGCGTACATTTTCTTTATTAAATGTTCCACCAAACAATACAATAAACAACACAACAAATGTAAAGCTTCGGAGTGCAACACATGCAACAAACAAAAACAAGATCCCACAACCACAACCTAAATGTGGGGAAAAGGGCTACCTAAGTATGATCCCCAATCAGAGACAACGATAGACAGCTGCCTCTGATTGGGAACCACACTCGGCCAAAAACAAAGAACCAGAAAACATAGAATGCCCATCCAAATCACACCCTGACCTAACCAAATAGAGAAATAAAAAGTCTCTTTAAGGTCAGAGCGTGACAGTACCCAACCCCAAAGGTGCGGACTCCAGCGGCAAAACCTGACTCTATAAGGGAGGGTCCGGGTGGGCATCTATTCTTGGTGGCGGCTCCGGTTCGGGACGTAGCCTCCGCTCCGCACGGTGATCCCTCCACTTCTGTGGAACCGGACCGTGGCTCATCGCCGGAGACTCCGGACTGTGGATTGTTAACAGAGGAACCGGACTGTGGATCATCGCCGGAGGCTCTGGACTGGAAACCCCCGATGGAGGCTCTGGACTGCAGACCGCCGCTGGAGGTTCTGGACTGCGGACCGTTGCTAGAGGCTCCGGACTGCGGATCGTCGCTGGAGACTCCGGACTGCAGACCGTCGCTGGAGGCTCCAGACTGGGGACCGTCGCTGGAGGCTCCGGACTGGGGACTGTCGCTGGAGGCTCCGGACTGGGGACCGTCGCTGGAGGCTCCTTTCCCTGGATCGTCACTGCAGGCTACGTGCCATGGATCATCACTGCAGGCTCCGGGCCATGGATCATCACCGGAGGCTTCGGGCCATGGATCATCACTAGAGTATTCGTACGTGGAGCTGGAACAGGTCTCACCGGACTGAGGAGACATACTAGAAGCCTGGTACGTGGAGCTGCCACAGGGCTTACCAGGCTGGGGAGACCCACTGGAGGCCTGGTACGTAGAACCAGAACAAGTCTCACCGGACTGAGGAGATGCACTGGAAGCCTGGTGCGTGGAGAAGGCACCGGATACACTGGGCGGTGGAGGCGCACTGGAGGTCTCGAGCGTAGAGCTGGCACAACCAGTTCTGGCTGGATGCTTAGTTGCGGGGTGCTGGCCAGGACGCACTGGGCTGTGAAGGCGCACCGGAGACACAGTGCGCAGAGCCGGCACAGGATATCCTGGGCCGAGGAGACGCACCGGAGACCAGGAGCGCTGATCCGGCACAATCCGTCCTGGCTGAATGCCCACTCTAGCACGGCAAATGCGAGGAGCTGGCACAGAGTGAGCTGGCACAGACTGCACTGGGCTGTGAATGTGCACTGGAGACACAGTGCTCATCACCGCATAACATGGTGCCTGACCAGTCACACTCTCCCCACGGTAAGCACAGGGAGTTGGCTCAGGTCTAAACCCTGCCAATCTCCCTGTGTCCCCCACCCTCAATTGTTTTTGAAGCTGCCTCTCGGGCTTCTGCCTTTGCCGTGACTCCTGGTCTTGTCTCCATTCCTCCCTCGCTGCTTCCACCTGTTTCCATGGGAGGTGATCCCTTCCAGCCAGGATCTCCTCCCACGTCCAGGATCCTTTGCCATCCAGGATGTCCTCCCATGTCCACTCCTCCTGGCCACGCTACTTGGTCCATTTCTGGTGGGATCTTCTGTTACGCTCTTCTTTGGAAGGAGTAGACCAAGGTGCAGCGTGGTAGGCGACATTTTATTTATTAAATGTTCCACCAAAAAAAACAATTAACAACACAACGAACGTAAAGCTTCGGAGTGCAACACATGCAACAAACAAAGACAAGATCCCACAACCTAAATGTTGGAAAAAGGGCTGCCTAAGTATGATCCCCAATCAGAGACAACGATAAACACCTGCCTCTGATTGGGATCCAAAAACAAAGAACCAGAAAACATAGAATGCCCACCCAAATCACACCCTGACCTAACCAAATAGAGAAATAAAAAGGCTCTCTAAGGTCAGGGTGTGGCAAATATAATTGTTAACTACAGTTAAAGTCAGAAGTTTACATAAGATTTGGTTGGAGTCATTAAAGCTTGTTTTTCCACCACTCTCCACATTTCTTGTTAACCAACTATAGTTTTGGCAAGTCGGTTAGGACATCTATATATATATATATATATATATATATATATATACACAGTTGAAGTCTGAAGTTAACATATACCTTAGCCAAATACATTTAAATTCAGTTTTTTACAAATCCTGACATTTAATCCCAGTAAACATTTCCTGTCTTAGGTCAGTTAGGATAACCACTTTATTTTAAGAATGTGAAATGTCAGAATAATAGTAGAGAAAATGATTTATCTCAGCTTTTTCTTCTTTCCTCACATTCCCAGTGGGTCAAGTTTACATACACTCAATTAGTGTTTGGTTGCATTGACTTTAAATTGTTTAACTTGGGTCAAGTGTTTTGGGTAGCCTTCCACAAGCTTCCCACAATAAATTGGGTGAAATTTGGCCCATTCCTCCTGACAGAGCTGGTGTAACTGAGTCAGGTTTGTAGGTCTCCTTGCTAGCACACACTTATTTCAGTTCTGCCCACACATTTTCTGGACATTCCAATACCTTGACTTTGTTGTCCTTAATTGCTATTAAGTTACTGTGAATTTTACAATAACATACTGACAGCTATTGCCAGTTAGGTTAGGCAACAAAATGCTATTAACTTACTGTGACGTGTACGGTAAACTATTAACAGTGCATCTCTTATAAAGAAGTCTCAACCTTGACAACATAACCAAAAACCATTGAACACCAAACTTCCACGGACAGTTGGCACAAATACCTAAAAATCACTAACTTGTTGTTGTTTACCTTAGTTTCATTGCAACCAGTTTGCTTTTGTGTACCGTACAATTACAGGAACTTTTTGACAGTGTAGCATTTCTTTGCATAAAGAAATACATGGTGGAGAGGGAAAGAACAGGATGTTTCTTCACAACAATCACGGCAGAATAGATGAGGAAATCAGTCAGTCGAAATACATTCTATGGATTTCACATGACTGGGAATACAGATACGCATCTGTTGGTCATCAATACCTTAGAAAAAAAAGTTATGGGTGTGGATCAGAAAACCAGTCAGTATCTGGTGTGACCACCATTTTCCTCATGCAGCACGACACAGATCCTTCACTTAGAGTTGATCAGGCTGTTGATTGTGACCTGTGGACTGTTTTCCCACTCCTCTCCAATGGCTGTGTGTCCAATGGCTGTTGATGGATATTGGCGGAACTGGAACACGCTGCTGTACGTGTCGATCCAGAGCATCGCAAACTTGCTCAATGGGTGACATATCTGGTGAGTATGCAGGCCATGGTAGAACTGGGACATTTTCAGCTTCCAGGAATTGTGTACAGATCCATACAACATGGGGTTGTGCATTATCATGTTAAAACATCAGGTGATGGCGGCTGATGAATGGCACGACAATGGGCCTCAGGATCTCGTCACAGTTTCTTTTTGCATTCAAAATGCCATCGATAAAATGCAATTATGTTCATTATCCGTAGCTTATGCCTGCCCATACCATAACACCACCACCACCTTGGGGCACTCTGTTCACAACATTAATATCAGCAAATAGCTTGCCCACACATCACCATACACACTGTCTGTCATCTGCCCAGTACAGTTGAAACCGGGATTAATTTGTGAAGCTCACACTTCTGCCACTGGTAATTCCAAGGTTTAGTCATGTCAAGACCCTGAGGACGACAAGCACGCAGATGAGCTTCCCTAAAATGGTTTCTGACAGTTTGTGAAGAAATTATTCGTAGTTTCATCAGCTGTCCGGGTGGCTGGTCAAAGACGATCCCGCAGGTGAAGAAGCCGGATGTGGAGGTCCTGGGCTGGCGTAGTTAAACGTTGTCTGCAGTTGTAAGGCCGGTTGGACGTACTGCCAAATTGTCTAAAACAACTTTGGAGGCAGCTTATGGTAGATAAATGAAAATTGTATTGCCTGGCAACAGCTCTGGTGGGCATTCCTGCAGTCGGTATGCCAATTGCATGTTCTCTAAAATCTTGAAACATCTGTGGCATTGTGTTGTGTGACAAAACTGGACATTTTAGAGTGACCTTTTATTGTCCCCAGCACAAGGTGCACCTGTGTTATAATCATGCTGTTTAGTCAGCGTCTTGATATGCCACACCTTTCAGGCTTTCTGTCAGCATGGAACATTTCTGGAATATTTGATTTCAGCTCATGAAACATGGGACAAACACCTTACATGTTGCATTTATATGTTTGCGCCACCACTGGAAAAGACTGCCTTATGTTTTCACCCAGAGTCACATGTTTATTTTGTAAGCTTTAACATACACCTTTACAAAATTAGGGACCATAGAGTTTAATCTGTTTAGTGTTTTCTTTCTTGCCAAGGAAAGTCTGGTATCGTAGCATCGCGATACTGGTATCGAGACAACACTAATACAAAGTACCACTCTTTTCTCTCCTCTCATCCTCTCATCCTCTTTTCCTCTCCATCTAGTCTGCATTGAGTGGGCATGAGGCTTCCCTTTTAGAACATCAAAGACCAGTGTATTGTCTGTTTCTTTTGACTACCTTCCTTTCTGTAAAGCGTATTGAGGTTTTTGTTAAATGCACTTGAAAAAAATTGTGATTTGATTCACTTTGATGTTTCCACTAGAACCTAAAATTCCCAGTATCCGGTCCTCATCCCTTAACATTTAGTCGTCTTGTATAAAAGAGTGATTTTGAGAAGCAGGCCGGCCACTAGGCAGGCCCCTTATGTAGCCGCTGTTGCTTGCATCTACAATAGCCTTTCATCAGGCCTGCATGACCCCTGTATTCGGTCCCTCTACTCTCACCATTTTGTTGTCTTGTATAATAAAGTGCATTTGAGAGGCAGGCAGGCCTGGCAGGCAGGCCCCTTATGAATCTTCTGTTGCTTACATCTAGCATAGCCTTTCATCAGGCCTGCATCCGGTCCCTCTCCTCTTCTGACCAAGAGCACTCTCTCTCACCCTTTTCCCCCCAACACCAGGATAAACAGGCCGCTCTCTCTCCTCTCTCCTTCCTGCAAAAAAATGCTAAACAGAACTCTCTCTTCATAACATTGGCATTGACCTCAGGTTGTCATAAATCCACCATATGAAGGATCTTGATCAGGAAATGTAAAAAATGTAATGTAATTATTTCAGATGGGATTTTCTCTTATGAAAAATGTATCAACCCTTCTTATAATGTCCATTAGTTATAATCACATAATAACTAAAATGACCTGTTGCTGCAGGATTATTTTCCTGCTGTAACAAACTTGCTCAAATTATGATCCTACATGTGTATTAGACAAATATCTTACAGAAATAGCTTAAAGCTATTTATGGTGCCTTCAGAAAGTATTCACATCCTTTTACTTTTTCCACATTTTGTTTTGTTTCAGCCTGAATTCAAATTGCGATTTTTTTTTTGTCACTTGTCAACACAAATACCCCATAATGTCAAAGTAGAATTATGTTTTTCATCATTTTTACAAATTAATTAAAAATGCAACGCTGAAATGTTCAACCTTTTTGTTATGGCAAACCTAAATAAATTCAGAAGTAAAAATATGCTTAACAAGTCACATAATAAGTTGCCTGGACTCACTCTGTGTGCAATAATAGTGTTTAATATGATTTTTGAATGACTACCTTATATATAAGGTCCCTCAGTCTAGAAATAAACCTCAAACTGAGATTCAATAACAAAGACCAGGAAGATTTTCCAATGCCTCGCAAAGAAGGGCACCTATTGGTGGATGGGTCAAAATAAAAAAGCAGTCATTAATTATCCCTTGAGCATGATGAATTTATTACGTCCTTTCTAACTCAGTTGCCAGAGAGGAAGGAAAAGCTCAAGGATTTCACACCTATGGCACCCAATGTCACAGGAAGGCCAAAAAGATCATCAAGGACATTAACCACCTGAGCCACAGACTGTTCACCCCGCTATCATCCAGAAGGCAAAGTCAGTAGAGGTATATCAAAGCTGGGACCGAGACTCTGCAAAACAGGTTCTATTTCAAGGCCATCAGACTGTTAAATAGCCATCACTAGCCGGCTACTACCCGGCTACTCAACCATTCACCTTAAGAGGCTGCTGCCCTATATACATAAACATAGAATCCTTTGCCACTTCAAAAATGGAACACTAGTCACTTTAATAATGTTTATGTACTGCTTTACTCATCTCATCTGTACAGTAACAGTCAAAAGTTTGGTCACACGTACTCATTCCAGGGTTTTTCTTTATTTTCACTATTTTCTACATTCTAGAAAACTAGTGACGTCATCAAAACTATGAAATAACACATATGGAATCATGTAGAAACAAAAGAAGTGTTAAACAAATCAAAATATATGTTAAATGTTAGATTATTCTTCAAAGTCGCCACCCTTTTCCTTGATGACAGCTTTGCACACTCTTGTCAACCAGCTTCACCTGGAATGTTTTCCCAACAGCCTTGAAGGAGTTCCCACATATGCTGAGCACTTGTTAGCTGCTTTTCCTTCACTCTGCGGTCCAACTCATCCCAAACCATCTCAATTGGGTTGAGGTTGGATGATTGTGGAGAGCAGGTCATCTGATGCAACACTCCATCCCTCTCCTTCTTTGTCAAATAGCCCATACACAGCTTGGAGGTGTATTGGATCATTGTCCTTTTGAAAACAAATGATAGTCCCTCTAAGCTCAAACCAGATGGAAGGGTGTAACGCTACAGAATGCTGTGGTAGCCATGCTGGTTAAATGTGCCTTGAATTCTAAATAAATCACAGGCAGTGTCACCAGCAAAGCACCCACACACCATCACACCTCCTCCTCCATGCTTCATGGTGGGGACCACACATGCAGAGATCATCCGTTCACCTACTCTGTATCTCACAAAGACACTGTGGTTGGAACCAAAAATCTCAAATGTGGACTCATCAGACCAAAGGACAGATTTCCACCGGTCTAATGTCCATTGCTCGTGTTTCTTGGCCCAAGTAATTATCTTATTCCTATTGGTGTCATTTAGTAGTGGTTTCTTTACAGCAATTCATTGCAACAATTTGACAATGAATCACATCTGGCCGTGATTGGCAGTCACATAGGCCAGAGAACGATTGGCCCAGCATCGTCCGGGTTTGGCCATCATTGTAAATAATAATTTGTTCTTATCTGACTTGCCTAATTAAATAAAGGTTAAATAAATAATAATAATAATGAAGGCCTGATTCACACAGTCTCCTCTGAACAGCTGATTTTGAGATGTATCTGTTTATTGAACCCTGTGAAGAATTGGGCTGCAATTTCTAAGACTGGTAACACTAATGAACTTGTCCTCTGCAGCAGAGGAAACTCTGGGTCTTCCTTTCCTGTGGCAGTCCTCATGTGAGCCAGTTTCATCATAGTGCTTGAAGGTTTTCACGACTGCACTTGAAGGAACTTTCAAAATTATAGAAATGTTCCAGATTGACTGATCTTCATGTCTTAAAGTAATAATGGAGTCGTTTCTCTTTGCTTATTTGAGCTGTTCTTGCCATTATGGACTTGGTCTTTTACCAAATAGGGATTTCTTCTGTATACCACCCCTACCTTGTCACATTAAAAATTAAACAAATTCTACAAATGAACTTTTAACAAGGCAAACCTGTTAATTGAAATGCATTCCAGGTGAAGCTGGTTGAGAGAATGCCAAGCATGGGCAAAGTTGTTATCAAAGGGTGGCATCAAAGGGAATCTCAAATCTAAAATATATTGTGGTTTGTTTAACACTTTTTTGGTGTCTTCACTATTATTCACCAATGTAGAAAATTGTAAAAATAAAGAAAAACCCTGGAATGAGTAGGTGTGTCCAAACTTTTGACTAGTACTGTGTACACTGTTTTCTATTCTACAGTTTTTTAGTCAATGCCACTCCGACATTGCTCATCCTAATGTTTATATATTTCGTAATTCCATTCTTTTACTTTTAGATGTGTGTATTGTTGTGAATTGTTAGATACTACTGCATGTTGGAGCTAGTAACACAAGCATTTCGCTACAACCACAATAACATCTGCTAAATACATGTACAGTATGTAACCAATAACATTTGATTTGAATTGATGAGGCCTATGGTGATTTTAAAACAGCTACAGAGTTCAATGGCTGTGATAGGAGAAAACAGGATGGATCAACAACATTGTAGTTACTCTACAAAACGAACATAACTGACAGATTGAAAAGAAGGACGCTTGTACAGAATAAAACATGCATCCTGTTTGCAACAATGCAAGAAATGAATACTTAAAAAATATGTGGCATTGTGTTATGAGTATGTTTGTAATAGTGAAGGACTGGGAACATTTTCAGGATAAAAAAGAAATGGAATTAAGCTAAGCACAGGCATAATCCTAGAGAGAAACCTGGTTCAGAGGGCTTTCAACCAGAAACTGGGCGATAAAGTCACCGTTCAGCAGGACAATAACCTAAAACACAATGGCTGAGTGGCTGAGTTACAGTTTTGAATTAAATCTACATGAAAATCTATGTCAAGACTTACAAATGTCAAGCAATGACCAACTACCAATTTGACAGAGCTTGAAATTATTTTATTTTTTAGAATAATGGTTAAACGCACAATCCAGGTATGGAAAGCTCTTAGAGACTTACCTAGAAAGACACACAACTGTAATCCCTGCCAAAGGTGTTTCTAAAAAGTATTGACTTATGGTACATTCAGTCCCAGACCATAAATGGTTTGTCGAGATCGGTGTGGAAGAACTTGACTGGCGTACACAGAGCCCTGACCTCAACCCCATGGAACACCTTTGGGATGAATTGGAATGCCGTATGCGAGCCAGGCCTAATCGCCCAACATCAGTGCCCGACCTCACTAATGCTGTTGTGGCTGAATAGAAGCAAGTCGGGGCGGCAGGTTAGCCTAGTGGTTAGAGCGTTGGACTAGTAACCGAAAGGTTGCAAGTTCGAGATCCCCGAGCTGACAAGGTACAAATCTGTCGTTCTGCCCCTGAACAGGCAGTTAACCCACTGTTCCTAGGCCGTCATTGAAAATAAGAATTTGTTCTTAACTGACTTGCCTAGTTAAATAAAGGTAAAATAAAAAGTATTTGCAGCAATGTTCCAACATCTAGTGGAAAGCCTTCCCAGAAGAGTGGAGGCTGTTATAGCAACAAAGGGGGACCAACTCCATATTAATAGCCATCATTTAGAATATGTTTCACGAGCAGGTGCCCACGTACTTTTGGTCATGTAGTGCATCTGATTGCAAACAGTTAGTAGTGAGTTGCATACAAGTGTAAATTCATCACGTCATGTGTGCCACACAACAGACACTCACCGATAGATATAGAACTCTATGCACTCACTGGCTCCCGTTTTCTACTGTTGTGCTATTTACTGTACAAACAAAGATGTGACTGGCTCAACTGTTCTGGGGAAGTAGGGTAAGCTTAATCTTTTAAAATAATGTGACAGGTGAAATGAAGAATGCAGCCTGCTTTATCCACTAAGGTTTTGCACAATTTTACTGCAGGTAATAACTTAGCTACAAATATTCAAATGTATTGAAAAACTTCCAATAAATAGTTTTGACGGTATTAAAAAACCATCCCATGGCTTTCTGCAAATACCCCAGTATTCGGTATAGATGTTATTCCCCCTCAGCCTAAACGTTATCATCGACAACCATGTCTCTGTCACTAGAGTCATGGATGGTAATTCTACAATTCATTTGAAAATCAAGGCACTCTGGGAAACAATACTTTACACTAAGCAGTGTGTTAATTTAACCCTATCCAGTATCTATACGGGTCCACATTCTCAGTGTTAATTTAACAGTGTTCCAATGTCTATACGAGTTTACACTCTCAGTGTATTAATTGAACACTGTTCCAGTGTATATACAGGTCTACACAATCAGTTTTAATGTAACACTGTTCTGGTGTCTATACTGGTCCACACTCTCAGTGTGTTAATTTCACACTGTTCCAGTGTTTATACGGGTCCACACTCTCACTCTCATTTAACACTTCCAGTGTCTGTACGGGTCCACAGTCTCAGTGTCATTTACACTGTTCCAGTGTCTATACGGGTCCACACTCTCATTGTGTTAATTTAACACTCTCAGAGAAACATTGGAGAATTTGGTGTGTATGTTTAGTTAGAGTGGGGACTCACTAAAATATTCATGCAATAACTTTATATCTTTCTCTAAATGTGTGTGAATCAAACTCGAACGAGGGTTTCTATTTCTTATTGTTTCAGTGTTTCTTATTGTTTGAGTGTTTACTCTTCCTATCCGTAGAAAACATTATAATTAAGCTTGAGGAGCTTGAGAAGCCCGAGAAGGTGTGGTATATGGCCAATATATCACAAACACCCGAGGTGCCTTATTGCTATTATAAACTGGTTACCGAACATAATTAGAGCAGTAAAAATAAATGTTTTGTCATACCCGTGGTATATGGTCTGTCAGCCAATCTGCCTTCTCAGCTCGAACCCCCCATTTTATAATCACATTTATTGCACCTTATGAGCTATGCATAATTAATTATAATGCTCTTTTCTAAAGGGGGTAGTGAGTGCAGGTGCATTAATAAGACTTTCAACATGGCTATTCTAAACCGCCCCAATTCCCCTCTCTTGTGCCCTGACTCTTCCTAGGCTTATGGAGTCTCTGCACACACACACACACACACACACACACACACACACACACACACACACACACACACACACACACACACACACACACACACACACACACACACACACACACACACACTCCTGGCCCTATGGAGAGTCTCTGTGCTGCTGAGTCATGAAGTTGCAGGTAAGGAGATCTGCCCCCTGCCTCCCCCGTCTTCCCTCTGCTTCCCTGCAGAGGAGGAGGAGGAGGAGGAGGAGGAGAATAAAGGAGGCAGAGAGGTACATGAGTGCCCGAGGGAGACCACCTGGGAGAAGGAGGACAGGAGGAGAAAGGAGGACAAGAGAGGGGGAAATTATATGAATGATGCTTGGGGAAATGAGTGCTCCGGCGCTGTACTTAAGATGGGGAAGTTGCTCGATCCTCAGAGCTGGGTACGTTTCCCTTCCAGAGGCTCACATTAGAAGATAGTTAAAGGCTGTGTCACAAATGAAACCCTATTCCATATTTAGTGCACTTTTTTTTCAGGGTCCATTGGGCTCTGGTCAAAAGTAGTGCACTATTTAGAGAATAGACTCCCATTAGAAGCCAGTCAAAGCTGCTTCCCTGGATCCCCGTACCATGCTGTCCCTAAGCAGACCAGACTCATCTCACTAGCAGACAGGTAGCAGCAGCAGCAGCCAGGACCGTTTGAAGTGTGTGACCCAGAGGCCCACTGGCTCTAGTAGACAGTATACAGAGATCAGGGAGTAGAGCTGAGATATGTGTGTGTGAGAGAGGGAAAGAGAAAGAGAGATAATTACTATATATATATATATATTTTAACCTATATTTAACTTGGTAAATCAGTTAAGAAAATATTCTTATTTACAATGACGGCCTACCAAAAGGAAAAAGGCCTCCTGCGGGTACGGGTGTTGGGATTAAAAATAAAATAAAATCTAGGACAAAACAAACATCACGACAAGAGCAACACCACAACACTACATGAAGAGAGACCAAACACATGACAGCACAGCATGGTAGAGACACAACATGACAACAACATGGTAGCAACACAACATGGCAGGGAGCACCACATGGTAGCAGCACCAAACATGGTACAAACAATTTTGGGCTCAGACAACAGCACAAAAGGGCAAGAAGGTAAAAACACAACAATACATCACGCTAAGCAACCACAACTGTCAGTAAGAGTGTCCATGATTGAGTCTTTGAATGAAGAGAGTGAGATAAAGCTGTCCAGTTTTAGTGTTTTTTGCAGCTCGTTCCAGTCACTGAAAAGAGGAGCGACCCAGGGATGTGTGTGCTTTGGGGACCTTTAACAGAATGTGACTGGCAGAACGGGTGTTGTATGAGGAGGATGAGGGCTGCAGAAGATATATCAGATAGGGACGAGTGAGGCCTAAGAGGGTTTAATAAATAATTATCAACCAGTGGGTCGTGCGATGGTTATACAGAGATGACAAGTTTACAGAGGTGTATAGAGTGCAGTGATGTGTCCTATAAGAAGCATTGGTGGCAAATCTGATGGCCGAATGGTAAAGAACATCTAGCCGATCGAGAACACCCTTACCTGCCGGTCTATTAATTATGTCTCCGTAATCTAGCATGGGTAGGATGGTCATCTGGGATGAAAGAGGAGTGATTATGATAGGGGAAACTAAGCCTAGATTTAACCTTAGCCTGCATCTTTGATATGTGCTGAGAGAAGGACAGTGTACCATCTAGCTATACTCCCAAGTACTTGTATGAGGTGACTTCCTCAAGCTCTAAACCCTCAGAGGTAATAATCTCACCGGAAGGGAGAGGGAATTCCTCTTACCAAACCACATGACCTTTGTTTGGAGGTGTACAGAACAAGTTTAGGGGTAGAGAAAGCTTGTTGGACACTGAGAAATTCTTTTGGTGGAGTAATTCTGCCAGATCACGGTCGAACCAGGGGCTGAACTTGTTATTATTTCAAATTTTCTTTATGGGGGTGTGTTTGTTAGCAACTTAAAGTCAGATTCTAAAAAAATGTGACTATGTGAATGAATGTCGCCGGCAATTATCTAAAGGTGAATGCTATCGCAAACAAAAATTTTACCCTACCCTAGAATTCCAGCATAATATCTCTTCCACAGTGGAAAGCTGTTTGGAATCAGGACAAATCACCAAAAATGAAGTTGAATTTCTATGTGTGAAATTTCGCAAGATCACAACTTTGTATACAGTCGCTAAATTACACTAACAAGTGTCTCCTCCTCCAGGTAGACCCATTGCAGCAGCAAACGGCTCTGTCACATCCAACATTTCTAAATTTGTGGATTACCACATTAACCCGATGGTTGAGAATCTCCCATTTTATGTCAAAGACACCATTCACATGATCTCATTTATAGAGGGCTTAGGAAGGATACCAGAAGGCACCCTGCAGGCCACTTTTGATGTAGAGAGCTTGTACACTAACATCCCACACACTGGAGGCTTGCAGGCGCTGCAACACTTCCTCCAGCAGAGAGACTCTACCCTTGCTCCATCCAATGATTGCATCTTACAACTTACTGAACTGGTATTATCCAATAACTACTTTGTCTTTGAGTCAGACTTTTTCCTTCAAATTCGGGGTGTAGCTATGGGCTCCCCCTTTCCCCCCCAACTATGCAAACCTGTACGTGGGACAATTTGAGGAAGCACTCCTTTATAAAACAGAGGCACACCTCCTTACTTTCTCAAATCCTCCTATGGAAGAGATACATAGATGATGTCTTTGTGCTCTGGGAAGGAAGTCAGCAGGATCTAAATGAATTCTAAACTCTACTAAACGAGAGCTCTGAATACCTCAAATTCACCATGCTGACTGATGAGAGAAAAATAAACTACCTGGACTTATGGATCATCAAAGAGAATGATGCATTACACACAGACTTATACACAAAGCCCACAGACCACAATACCCTGCTATGTGCGGATAGTATACTTCCTCGTCCCCTCAAGAACGTTCTACCATACAGCCAGTTATGCAGGGTTAAACAAATCTGTGGCCACCAGACAGATTTTGACAGCAATGCTAAAGAAATGACAGATAAATTCAAAATCAGAGGCTACAAGGACAAAACTCTTGATGCTGCAAGATGAAAATATCTTAAAAACCAAGAGACGAATTACAAAAAAATTCAACCAAAGAAGAAAAACAACAAAACCGTCTATTGCACTAAGTACACCAAGGGTTCAGAGAAAATGATAGCAATCCGGAAAAAGCACGGGCATATTCTGCAATCAGACAAAAAAAATCGCACACCTCTTCAAGGAACCCTCACCTGTGGTCTATAAGCATGGTCGCAATATTGGAGATAGTTTGTTGAGATCTGACATGCCCCCTGAGCCCACTCAGACACTCTTGACACCTATACCAAATGGGAAATACAAATGTGGCTCGTGCACACAGTGCAATAGCACTATAAAAACATCCTTCTTCAGACACCCACATACAGGTCGAAAAACATCCTTGTTAGTGGTATCATCTCATGCAAGACCAAGGGAGTAAGCTATCTCATTACTTGTTCATGTTGAAAAGCCTACGTAGGACAAATGAAAATACAATTAAAACAATGCATAGCTGAACAGCGCAGCTCAATCAGGTGTACGAACATTGACTATGCAGTAGCAGCTCACATGCAATCTCCTCCCTCAAATACACAGACATTGAGCATGTTGCTCTACCAAGGAGAGGAAGTAACATCGAGATCCTGCTACTACAAAGGGAGGCTTACTGGATATCCTATCTAAAAACATTGACCCCTAGTGGTCTGAATCTTGACTTTGATCCCAGGCCCTTCTTATGAACAATTCTTTATTTTATGAACAAGTCTTATAAATTGATAAAATCTTTCTACAGCTTATTAGCGTGAACCTAATATGTTCCCCCTCTTGATGATGCTCATTATACATTAAGGTTGAACCAAAAGATTACATCTAACAAATATTAAATGAAATAGGAAACAATTAAATTAAATTGAATTAAACAATAATGTATGTTAATGCTAATATGATGTACAATATTCCATTATGTTTCTATATGATAACAATAGCCTAATATATTTAATATGCCATATACTTTTTGTTAACAGTTTCACTAATTCATTCTAATTAACTTAATCATTATGACACAACCCTCACTATTGTCATTGGTTGCACTAATTGCACTGTTTGTCCAAATAACCTGGTTCAATTATTCTTGACATTACCCCGAAGAAGGCACAGTGATGCCGAAACGTTGGTAAATACCCAATCAATTACTGGGAGTTTATATATGGAGTGTGCGACTTTCTTTATTTCGGTAGTTTATAGTGTGTTTGTTAACAATACCACTGAAAATATTTTTTTTTAAATGAGGTCCAAGCATTTTTGACAGAGGGGATCAAGCAGATACTATACAAATTTACAAATGCCAGGTCATGAAGGATTTGGAGAGGGAGGAAGAGAGAGAACGATAGAGAGAGAGAGGAGGATGAGTGGAGAGAGTGAGAGAGAGAGGAGAGAGACAGATACCGAGACAGAGAAGAGAGGGAGAGAGGTACTGTACTGCACTGCATTGAGTCAAACAGCACAGTTTACACCCTTTACAGAAATCACATTGATCTGCAGCAGTTCCCTGAAGGCGGACCTCTATTCTCCCAGGATTATTCTCTTCACACTACAACTGTACTTTAGCTACTTGGATCATTGCATTTCACTGTTTACTATGATGTGGGTAAGCTGTAGCTGCAGTAACTGACTCTCAGACAAACTGCACTGCCCATGGGCATACAGGGAGTTTGACTCAACCGAACAAGCACAAATCACTACATACTACAGAAAGAACAAAATACCTTATCACTGTAGACCAGGTACCTTAGACACACATGAGTAGCACACTTAATAAATCCTCTTAAGCCTACCCCCTACTTTTTCGAACATTCTGTTAAAAATCGCGCAACATTTTGGCGTCCTGCTACTCATGCCAGGAATATAGTATATGCATATGATTAGTATGTGTGTATAGAAAACACTCTAACGTTTCTAAAACTGGTTAAATCACGGCTGTGACTATAACAGAACGTCTGTTTCATCGAAAAGCGCAGGAAAATCTGATCACTGAAAATGGGAAAAAATATCCATGCGCCTCTTCAACCCATTGCTAAAGGTGAACCGTATTAAATGAGGCCGAGGTTGCAGTACCTACAGCTTCCACAGGATGTATAGAGTCTTCTCATTTGATTCGGATTTGATTCTTGGTAGAACCGACCAAAGGGAACCGATTCCCTCCGACCTCCAACTTGATGTATTGGCCCAGTGTTTTTCCGGACATTTTTTCCAGACGACCAGCTATCGAATTTACATCGCCTCCTGATGATTTTTATCGCTTATTGACGTGTACTAATACCTAAAGTTGCATTAGAAAAGTATTTCGAAGTGTTTTGTGAAAGTTTATCGTCGACTTTTTAACTTTTAAAAAATGACGTTACGTTATGAAACGCTATTTTTTTCCGTTTATCACACAGTCTTCATAGATCGATATCTAGGCTATATATGGACCGATTTAATCGAAAAAAAAGACCCAGTATTGATTATGGGACATCAAGGAGTGCCAACAAAGAATATGGTCAAAGGTAATGAATGTTTTATATTTTATTGTGCGGTTTGTGTAGCGCCGTCTATGCTAATTCTTTTGTTTACATCCCCTACGGGTCTTTTGGGGTGTTACATGCTATCAGATAATAGCTTCTCATGCTTTCGCCGAAAAGCATTTTAAAAATCTGACTTGGTGCCTGGATTCACAACGAGTGTAGCTTTAATTCAATACCAAGCATGTGTATTTTAATGAACGTTTGCGTTTTAACTAATACTATTAGCGTTTAGCGTAGCGCATTTGCATTTCCAGAGCTCTAGTTGGGACGTCTGCGTCTCAAGTAGGAGCAAGAGGTTAAAAAGAGAGTTCCTCAAGGGGTTAAAAAGGGATTCTTTATAGTAGTGATGGGGAAACAAATATTGCTGAAGTGTTCAGCATTTCTACCCAATTGTGTCGAAAAAAGTTTGTTACTTGAGGCTGATCAACACGTTGTACACTAGTGGCACTTGCTGGTCAAAATAATTTAGACCAACCAAATTATTATAGATGATGTCAGGTGCCATTAGTGTAAAGGGTATCCTTTTTGTTTTCTACTAAACCACTCCCAAACCAATCAGGTGGTCATTCAACAAAATTGAGCTTCGGATGTCATTGATCACGTGCTTCTGATAAAGTGATACAAGCATCGGTACACTGCTTCCAAGTAAACTGTTTAGCGATTTCGACGCATGTCTTGGAGCTCCGGTATCAAACGTAACATCATTACTACACAGCAACAAAAAGAGTTGTAATGATAGCAGGGACCTTTTTTGGTGCTGTATAGAAATTCTTTCAATGGTTCTTTATAGAACCTTTGGAAAAAGTTATTTTTAGCACCATAAAGGTACCATTTATATGGTTATGAGCATGGTTCTTTAAAGGAACTTCAAAAAGGGTTCTATATAGCACTAAAAAGGATTGCAATGATAGCTGAACCCTTTTACGGCTGCTGTCCCTGTACAGGGACCAAATCAGCGGAAATTTCAGAGCGCCAACTAATAGTACTCGATACAACTCAAACTTTCATTAAAACACACATGCAGGGAACTCAATTAAAGCTACACTCGTTGTGAATCTAGCCAACATGTCAGATTTGTAAAATGCTTTTTGGCGAAAGCATGAGAAGCTATTATCTGATAGCATGCAACCCCCAAAATACCCAAAGGGGACGTAAACAGAAATAATTAGCGTAGCCGGCGCTACACAAAACGCAGAAATAAAATATAAAACATTCATTACCTTTGACGAGCTTCTTTGTTGGCACTCCTATATGTCCCATAAACATCACAATTGGGTCTTTTTTTCGATTAAATCCGTCCATGTATACCCAAAATGTCCATTTATGAAGCCTGTCTGATCCAGGAAAAAGCATCTTTTCAAAACGCAACGGCGTTTTTTAAAATTTAAAAAGTTGCCTATAAACCTTGACAAAACACTTCAAACTACCTTTGTAAACCAACTTTAGGTATTATTAAACGTTAATAATCGATCAAATTGATCACGGGTCGATCTGTATTCGATAGCAGCAAGTCTTGAAATCATCGTCCATATTCTCCCTTTCATAACTTCCTTCGGTGGACCCCAAGACAGGAAGTGCCAATTCCTCATCCCACGAAGGATAAACAACAACTGAATTTCCAGTACTGGCGACATCGTGTGGAAGCTGTAGGCATTGTAAATGGGGCTCTATCTATTTTCCCTAGCCATAGACAATACAGAAACAGTTTTCCTTGGGATTTTGCCTCCTAAACACGTTCTGTTATTGCCACATACATGATTTAACCAGTTGTAGAGACTTCAGAGTGTTTTCTATCCAAACATACTAATCATATGCATTTACTATATTCCTTCCATGAGTAGCAAGACGTTGAAATTTTGCGCGATTTTTAACAAAAAGCTGCAAAAATTCGCTGCCTCCCTAACAGGTTTGGTTCTTTATAGAGCCATAAGGGAAGGGTTCTTTATAGCACCGAAAAGGGATCTGCTATCTTTACGAGAAATAACCCTTATTTGGCACTATATACAACCATTTGTTTTTAGTGTATGGTATTATATGAGAAAATTACTAAACATGGAAGATTTGGTGAGCACACCAAGCAAATGTTTAAGGGCTCTCTTCAATCCTCATGGCGAAAGACTAGCTTTACAGGGTGATTGAAATGTAAAGGCAGCGTACCCGCTTTAGCGGAGACTGCATTCAAAATAAACACTGCATTTTGGCTAATTCTGACATTTATATTGCAGAATTTGTAACCATTCAGTTTAACAGATTGAATAGGGCCCTAAATTGAGATAAAAACACCATCACACTACCACCACTGGTAAGTCACTAACACCCATCAGAGTCGTACACACTAAACTGTTACTCAGGCCCAATACAATGGAAAGTAAGTGGGTCCCTGAGAGGCAGCGATTAGAGGGAGTGAGCTAGAAACGCAAGCTGATAACTGTTTATTGTATTACACAATGGAAGGAGTTTTTTAAAGTTCTGGAGGTCCACTCAAAAAATGAGGGGTTCAACCAGGGTTCTTCTAAGGGGTTCTTCTAAGATCCTCAAAGTTCTTTGAAGAACATTAGGGTTCTAAGGTTCTAAATGCCCCCAAAATGTTCTTCCAACAACCCCATAGGAGGTGAGGTTTATCGAATAACTTAAACACTTGAACTGAAACACTTGGATTTGAATTGGAAAGGACTGCAGGTTCAGGCACTTACCTTAAATTGAGATATTTACATGTTTCAGTTAACGTTTGTCCCTTGTATGATCTAAATTGGTATTGCTTTATGATGATACCATATATCGTTTCACATTTGTGAAAATCTTTCAAAACATAAAATGGACACAATTCAATGGATATCAATCAACGAAGAGGTATGAATATGTGGGCTATAAGAATATGTTGAAGGCTAGCTGTATTGGCTACAGATGACTGATCTGCTCACTGTGTCTGCAGGCTGAATGTTTGAAATATGTATGTCAATTTGTATTGGTATGTTTTACAGATCACATTTACCATCCTCCTTCCTTACCTCATCAATGAATATCCCATAGGTCTCTACATTATGGACAAGGTATGTGTATGAAAACAGTTATATTCATTCACATTCACCACAAAAACCAAGGTATGCAATCTGTGCAGATCAAACTGTGCTGTTGTGTGCATATTTTGATAATTATCTTTATAATTCAGTCCCTCCAGGATTCCGCGATTCTGCGATTGCATAACTCAAAGCAAGTCAACCAATCAAATAATATTATGCGAAAGCTTAAAATTTTGCCAATCCTCGCACTTGTAGGGCATAAAAGTGTCCAATCAAAAGCAAGTTCGTAATTTTGACCAATTACTGCACTGTTACCGCGGAAAACGGCCAAATCCAACCACAGGTCAACAAAACAAATTCCCTCTTGCCTGTCAGCGTTTTGACGTGCGAAGATGATGGGTGATTGTTGATGGCTGACAGGCAGTACAATGAACAGAAATCAATCTCATTTGCCAACGAAAATAACAGCTAACGAACATGCGAAACATTTCCCAAATGTTTTTGGAAACTAGAGAAAGTCGACAATCAACAGTCACTTCGAATCAGCAAAGCATATGAGAATGTCAGAACAGTTCCCACAGCAGCGGCAGATCAACATGACTGAAGTGGTAACAGGGAAGACGGTGGTAAGCGCTGAAAGAATCAAGGCGTGTGGCATTCTACTCAAACTTTTACTCCGCTAACCTTGGCTTTAGTAGGGTGGCCGGCACTCTGCTCTCCCCAGTCTGTCTATGGAGAGTGCTACTCAAAGTGCTGAGTGCAAATTGTCAGCTTTGTCGTTTTAAACTCTCTGTAAAAAAATGATGGATCATGAAACACAAAATGTCTGGATTTTTTAGAAATGGAATAGTACATATCAACCACAACTCTATTTTTAAGTGTTCTGTTATTTATCTTCCTTACTAACCTTTCAGAAAAATCACATTCTCAAGTATTTTGAGGACAATTTATTAGGAACAAATATTGATCAGCTCTGAATCTGTTTTTTTTTGAGAGAGAGAGAGAGAGAGAGAGATGCATCTCGTGTTGATAGCAAGCCTGATGGAGAGGTATGTGTGAGTAGATTGTGACAGATTTTAATTTTACCTTTATTTTACTAGGCAAGTCAGTTAAAAACAAATTCTTATTTTCAATGACAGCCTAGGAACAGTGGGTTAACTGCCTGTTCAGGGGCAGAACAACAGATTTGTACCTTGTCAGCTCGGGGATTTGAACTTGCAACCTTCCAGTTACTAGTCCAACGCTCTAACCACTAGGCTACCCTGCCACCCCTGAACAAACAGAGCTGTTTGTTCAGGAAAATAAACTAAATTGAGCACTTTAGATGTTTCTAATTGTTTTAGTATTGTGCATTCTGCTTAACATTGTCCTAAAACTGAGCACATATAACCTTTAATCGCTTTATATGTATTTAACGTGAAAAAAACTGTGCAAAATGTATCTCAGAATTTTTGAAAAGCTGCTGCAAAATCAAGCATTTTTGGCCGCATAAATCACCAAAAAATGTTGCAAAGTCCTGGAGGGACTGATAATGACTATTTTTGTGATTCACAGACTTCACAGACACCCTCTCTACACCTCTGATCAATATAACAGGGAACCTTTTCGATCACCATGCACCCCAAAATCATTCTGGCTATGGATACGGAGAACATCAACACATTAACACGCCAGAGGATAGGCCATTCATAGTCTGTTCTCTCTGCTACCGCACGGCAAGCGGTACCGGAGCGCCAAGTCTAGGTCCCTAGGCTTCTAAACAGCATCTACCCACAAGCCATAAGACTCCTGAAAACATTGAATCAAATGGCTACTCAGACTATTTGCATCTGTTATTATCTATGCATAGTCACTTTAATATCTCTACCTACATGTGTATTACCTCAATTACCTCGACTAACCGGTGGCCCTGACCTTTTACTCTGTACTGATACCCCCTGTATATAGCCTCGCTATTGTTATTTTACTGCTGCTCTTTAATTATTTGTTACTTTTAAAAAACATTTTTAAGGCATTTTCTTAAAACTTCATTGTTGGTTAAGGGCTTGTAAGTAAGTATTTCAATGTAAGGTCTGCACGTGTTGTATTCAGAATATGTGACAAATAACATTTGATTTGTATCTATTGGACTTGGGGCTCTGCTGGGTATTTACCTCATATTTAAACATTTTTATTCTGCTTTGCATCTAAAATCATAATAAACACTGAGAACTAAAATATTGTGTTATTGTTGTTATTGTTATGCATATTATTATTATTAATTATTATTATTAATAATAGCAATAATAACAGGGGTGGGTTCCCCCAAAGTTTCAATTTGAAGAACCCCTGAAGGATACTCCAGGAACCTTTCTTTTTCGTGTGGCTCCTCTTTCTTCTTCTTCAGTCTCCATATCTTTTAGCTTACATATGAGAAAACATTTTCTAATGTTTGCAGACTTTGGATACATTCCAAATGATACCCTATTCCCTTGGGCTCTGGTCAAAAGTAGTGCACTATAAAGGGAATAGGGTTCCATTTGGAATGCAGTTCCCTCTTTCCTTCCTCCATGGTCAGCAACGCCACTGTCTGCTCCAGATGACTATCAGTTTAATTCATCATTTTGCTTATTTTATTTACCAAATCAGCTAACTCTGCAATTATCAATTGATTTCATGAACACGGCTCAAATGACTCAGTAAAGTATTTTAAAATCCTATAGTAAATAAAATAATGGACAGGCAGGATTCAGGTCAAAGAGGATTCAGAGGGGTTCTGAAAAGAAAGGTCAGTGTTTTCATGTGGAATACCTCCAACACCTCCATCAGTCCAACATCACCTTAACAAAGCAGGTTGGTAGTTGTGTTTGGAGACTGTTTGTTGTTCTATGGAAGGTCAATATATCTTTTGAAACAGGGGTTAAACACAACAACGTTTCGACTGTCTTATAGATTTTCTGCCGTTTTGGTTCTCATCCAGCAGGCTGAGTTTACTGCAGTGTTGAACATATTGTCAGCTCCATCTCCCTGACTGTCCAATATGTTTGGGCTATCTGTTGTTTACCAGCCTTTATATCAACATGATGTTTAACACATTTGCCTACTAATTCAGAGGGGTTCTGTTCAGATAAGAAGAGAAGACAGTGGCCCATTGAGTGACATCAAGGTTTTGGGCTGCAGGTGAGGATGTTGAGTACTTCACCTCATGTGGCTCTTGAGGAACGGTCTTAGCCAGACACAGTGGTATGTGGCGAGACTCAATGTAATGGGCGCTGGGTGGAAACACAGGAGCCTTAATGGGATTACACAGAGAGAGACGCTAATCGACGGAGAGCAGGTGGAAAATTAAACACATCAGAGGGAAGGAGAGAGAGGGAGGAAGTAATGTAGGAAGAGAGGGGGGAGAGAGAAGAAGGAAGTGGGGGAGAGGAAGGGGTGAGAGGGTGAGGGGAGAGAGGAGAAAGAGGAAGAAATAGAGTGAGGGAGGGAGGGATGGATGGATGAATGGAGAGAGAGGGAGGAAGGGGGCGGGAGGTGGACTAATGAGCCTGGAGACATAAGAATCTCAGAGGACAGAAGTATCATTACACTGCTGTCTCCCTCATGACCATCTGTCTGTTAAACCACCTACTTGCAGACTCTCTGAATTCACTTGAATACACTCAAAAGTCTTACAAAGTGTTTTGTTATGTAGGAAATTAGGCAGGAAGGGTGCTTGCCTCTCATTTGGTTGAAAACAGCCCATTGTATTTCCCTGGGATACTGCTAAATGAAGAATCCTGGGTAGACCCTGGATGTATCCATTAGGACGAGACAATAACATACTTCCAGGGAGCCATTAGTGTGTTCAATTGAAAGAATGGTCTGATTATCAGTCTAGCCTCAGAGGCCATTTGAATGAAATAGCAACCACATTACTGCGTTCCGTTTGTCGAGTTTATTAATTTCCCAATGTGTGTGAATTAATAATTTCCACTCTGTAATTCCACTAGCTTCTTCTGGTTATAGGCCTAATGCATGGGTAATTCCCAAATGGCACCCTATTCCCTTTATAGTGCACTACTTTTCCCTATATAGTGCACAACCTTTGTCAGGAGCCCTGGTCAAAAGCAGTTCAATATATATAGAATAGGGAATCATTTGGGACACAATCTTAGCCACTTAGGGTCACATACCTTTAGAGGCAAAGCCGTAGGCCCAAGATCTGCATTTAAAAAGCCAGGTGTGTTCTCCAGATATACCTTGAGTCCCAAATGGCACCATATTCCCTTCATAGTGCACTATATAGTGAAAAGTAGGGTGCCATTTGGGACGGATTCACATTTAGTACATACTGAACACAATCAAAGAGGATGCAGTCAGTAAAATCTCCCTTGAAAGAAAGCGTTGCTCAGGACGAAGGAAGATAATGGTGACAGAGGTATAGTGTGGTGTTAATTAAAGAGATAGGCTAGTCTAATGTACCGAGCTGGAGCATATTGGAACCATCAGTCCTGACTGTTGCTCAGGAACATCTTATGTGGAGGAAGTGGAGCAATGAATCATTCCCTCTTCTCTAGAATCTAGGTCCCCATTTGAGTCTATATGATTAGACAGAGATACTGACAGGACAGGATTGTTGTGGTCTATCAATCTATCAATTTATAAAACCAAAACCCTGTTTATCTGTCTTTCGTATCTGAGATGTCATTGCATTCTTTATTTCATAATGTAACGACTGTAGCTCGTATCTTCCTGACATCAAAAGAGTTAGTCTACAGTATGCCACACATGTTCCAGTATGTAGCACTCCTATCCTTTCATGGGCTGCTGTGAAACAAAGTGTGAAGTGGTTGGCTACCATATTACAAAAATGTTTACAATTTTTTATAATCTTGATAAGATTCAAACCCCAAAATCGATCTGTGTTTGTGATTTCTCCCGGCTGTGTAATATTTATTTACTAAATTTACTTTATGTAATTGTCTATGAGAATGATGTGTTGATATGAGGTAGTGCAAATAGGCCTCTGGGATTAGAAATTATGTACTGTACCCTATACATGACTTACTGTACCCAATACATGACTTACTGTACCCTATACATTACTTACTGTACCCTATACATGACTTACTGTTACTGTGCCCTATACATGACTTACTGTTACTGTGCCCTATACATGACTTACTGTACCCTATACATGACTTACTGTTACTGTACCCTATACATGACTTACTGTTACTGTACCCTATACATGACTTACTGTGCCCTATACATGACTTACTGTACCCTATACATGCCTTACTGTTACTGTGCCCTATACATGACTTACTGTTACTGTGCCCTATACATGACTTACTGTTACTGTACCCTATACATGACTTACTGTTACTGTACCCTATACATGACTTACAGTTACTGTACTATACATGACTTACTGTTACTGTACCCTATACATGACTTACTGTACCCTATACACGACTTACTGTACCCTATACATGACTTACTGTTACTGTACCCTATACATGACTTACTGTTACTGTGCCCTATACATGACTTACTGTACCCTATACATGACTTACTGTTACTGTACCCTATACATGACTTACTGTTACTGTACCCTATACATGACTTACTGTACCCTATACATGACTTACTGTTACTGTGCCCTATACATGACTTACTGTTACTGTACCCTATACATGACTTACTGTTACTGTACCCTATACATGACTTACAGTTACTGTACTATACATGACTTACTGTTACTGTACCCTATACATGACTTACTGTACCCTATACACGACTTACTGTACCCTATACATGACTTACTGTTACTGTACCCTATACATGACTTACTGTTACTGTACCCTATACATGAATTACTGTTACTGTACCCTATACATGACTTACTGTACCCTATACATGACTTACTGTTACTGTACCATATACATGACTTACTGTTACTGTACCCTATACATGACTTACTGTTACTGTACCCTATACATGACTTACTGTGCCCTATACATGACGTACTGTTACTGTGCCCTATACATGACTTACTGTAACCCATACATGACTTACTGTTACTGTGCCCTATACATGACTTACTGTTACTGTGCCCTATACATGACTTACTGTACCCTATACATGACTTACTGTTACTGTACCCTATACATGACTTACTGTTACTGTACCCTATACATGACTTACTGTACCCTATACATGACTTACTGTTACTGTGCCCTATACATGACTTACTGTTACTGTACCCTATACATGACTTACAGTTACTGTACCCTATACATGACTTACTGTTACTGTACCCTATACATGACTTACTGTACCCTATACATGACTTACTGTTACTGTACCCTATACATGACTTACTGTTACTGTACCCTATACATGACTTACTGTGCCCTATACATGACTTACTGTTACTGTGCCCTATACATGACTTACTGTACCCTATACATGACTTACTGTTACTGTGCCCTATACATGACTTACTGTTACTGTACCCTATACATGACTTACTGTACCCTATACATGACTTACTGTTACTGTGCCCTATACATGACTTACTGTTACTGTACCCTATACATGACTTACTGTTACTGTACCCTATACATGACTTACAGTTACTGTACTATACATGACTTACTGTTACTGTACCCTATACATGACTTACTGTACCCTATACACGACTTACTGTACCCTATACATGACTTACTGTTACTGTACCCTATACATGACTTACTGTTACTGTGCCCTATACATGACTTACTGTACCCTATACATGACTTACTGTTACTGTACCCTATACATGACTTACTGTTACTGTACCCTATACATGACTTACTGTACCCTATACATGACTTACTGTTACTGTGCCCTATACATGACTTACTGTTACTGTACCCTATACATGACTTACTGTTACTGTACCCTATACATGACTTACAGTTACTGTACTATACATGACTTACTGTTACTGTACCCTATACATGACTTACTGTACCCTATACACGACTTACTGTACCCTATACATGACTTACTGTTACTGTACCCTATACATGACTTACTGTTACTGTACCCTATACATGAATTACTGTTACTGTACCCTATACATGACTTACTGTACCCTATACATGACTTACTGTTACTGTACCCTATACATGACTTACTGTACCCTATACATGACTTACTGTTACTGCACCCTATACATGACTTACTGCCACTGTACCCTATACATGACTTACTGTACCCTATACATGACTTACTGTTACTGTACCCTATACATGACTTACTGTTACTGTGCCCTATACATGACTTACTGTACCCTATACATGGCTTACTGTTACTGTACCCTATACATGACTTACTGTACCCTATACATGACTTACTGTTACTGTGCCCTATACATGACTTACTGTTACTGTACCCTATACATGACTTACTGTACCCTATACATGACTTACTGTTACTGTACCCTATACATGACTTACTGTTACTGTGCCCTATAAATGACTTACTGTACCCTATACATGACTTACTGTTACTGTGCCCTATACATGACTTACTGTTACTGTGCCCTATACGTGACTTACTGTTACTGTGCCCTATACATGACTTACTGTGCCCTATACATGACTTACTGTTACTGTACCCTATACATGACTTACTGTTACTGTACCCTATACATGACTTGCTGTACCCTATACATTACTTACTGTACCCTATACATGACTTACTGTTACTGTGCCCTATATATGACTTACTGTACCCTATACATGACTTACTGTTACTGTACCCTATACATGACTTACTGTACCCTGTACATGACTTACTGTACCCTATACATGACTTACTGTTACTGTACCCTATACATGACTTACTGTACCCTATACATGACTTACTGTTACTGTGCCCTATACATGACTTACTGTGCCCTATACATGACTTACTGTACCCTATACATGACTGACTGTTACTGTACCCTATACATGACTTACTGTTACTGTGCCCTATACATGACTTACTGTACCCTATACATGACTTACTGTTACTGTACCCTATACATGACTTACTGTTACTGTGCCCTATACGTGACTTACTGTTACTGTGCCCTATACATGACTTACTGTGCCCTATACATGACTTACTGTTACTGTACCCTATACATGACTTACTGTACCCTATACATGACTTACTGTTACTGTGCCCTATACATGACTTACTGTGCCCTATACATGACTTACTGTTACTGTACCCTATACATGACTTACTGTACCCTATACATGACTTACTGTTACTGTACCCTATACATGACTTACTGTACCCTATACATGACTTACTGTACCCTATACATGACTTACTGTACCCTATACATGACTTACTGTTACTGTGCCCTATACATGACTTACTGTACCCTATACATGACTTACTGTTACTGTACCTTATACATGACTTACTGTACCCTATACATGACTTACTGTTACTGTGCCCTATACATGACTTACTGTTACTGTGCCCTATACATGACTTACTGTGCCCTATACATGACTTACTGTACCCTATACATGACTTACTGTTACTGTACCCTATACATGACTTACTGTTACTGTGCCCTATACATGACTTACTGTTACTGTACCCTATACATGACTTACTGTACCCTATACATGACTTACTGTACCCTATACATGACTTACTGTTACTGTACCCTATACATGACTTACTGTTACTGTGCCCTATACATGACTTACTGTACCCTATACATGACTTACTGTTACTGTGCCCTATACATGACTTACTGTTACTGTACCCTATACATGACTTACTGTTACTGTGCCCTATACATGACTTACTGTTACTGTACCCTATACATGACTTACTGTTACTGTACCCTATACATGACTTACTGCCACTGTACCCTATACATGACTTACTGTACCCTATACATGACTTACTGTTACTGTACCCTATACATGACTTACTGTTACTGTACCCTTTACATGACTTACTGTGCCCTATACATGACTTACTGTTACTGTGCCCTATACATGACTTACTGTACCCTATACATGACTTACTGTTACTGTGCCCTATACATGACTTACTGTTACTGTGCCCTGTACATGACTTACTGTACCCTATACATGACTTACTGTTACTGTACCCTATACATGACTTACTTTTACTGTACCCTATACATGACTTACTGTTACTGTACCCTACACATGACTTACTGTACCCTATACATGACTTACTGTTACTGTGCCCTATACATGACTTACTGTTACTGTACCCTATACATGACTTACTGTTACTGTACCCTATACATTACTTACTGTTACTGTGCCCTATACATTACTTACTGTTACTGTACCCTATACATGACTTACTGTTACTGTACCCTATACATTACTTACTGTTACTGTGCCCTATACATGACTTACTGTTACTGTACCCTATACATGACTTACTGTTACTGTACCCTATACATGACTTACTGTACCCTATACATGACTTACTGTTACTGTACCCTATACATGACTTACTGTTACTGTACCCTATACATTACTTACTGTTACTGTACCCTATACATGACTTACTGTTACTGTGCCCTATACATGACTTACTGTTACTGTGCACTATACATGACTTACTGTTACTGTGCCCTATACATGACTTACTGTTACTGTACCCTATACATGACTTACTGTTACTGTGCCCTATACATGACTTACTGTTACTGTGTTACTGTACCCTATACATGACTTACTGTTACTGTACCCTATACATGACTTACTGCCACTGTACCCTATACATGACTTACTGTACCCTATACATGACTTACTGTTACTGTACCCTATACATGACTTACTGTTACTGTACCCTATACATGACTTACTGTGCCCTATACATGACTTACTGTTACTGTGCCCTATACATGACTTACTGTACCCTATACATGACTTACTGTTACTGTGCCCTATACATGACTTACTGTTACTGTGCCCTGTACATGACTTACTGTACCCTATACATGACTTACTGTTACTGTACCCTATACATGACTTACTGTTACTGTACCCTATACATGACTTACTGTTACTGTACCCTACACATGACTTACTGTACCCTATACATGACTTACTGTTACTGTGCCCTATACATGACTTACTGTTACTGTACCCTATACATGACTTACTGTTACTGTACCCTATACATGACTTACTGTTACTGTACCCTATACATGACTTACTGTTACTGTTACCCTATACATGACTGTTACTGTTATACATGACTTACTGTTACTGCCCTATACATGACTTCTGTTACTGTACCCTATACATGACTTACTGTTACTGTACCCTATACATGACTTACTGTTACTGTACCCTATACATTACTTACTGTTACTGTACCCTATACATGACTTACTGTTACTGTGCCCTATACATGACTTACTGTTACTGTGCACTATACATGACTTACTGTACCCTATACATGACTTACTGTTACTGTACCCTATACATGACTTACTGTACCTTATACATGACTTACTGTACCCTATACATGACTTACTGTTACTGTGCCCTATACATGACTTACTGTACCCTATACATGACTTACTGTACCATATACATGACTTACTGTACCATATACATGACTTACTGTTACTGTGCCCTATACATGACTTACTGTTACTGTACCATATACATGACTTTCTGTACCCTATACATGACTTACTGTCACTGTGCCCTATACATGACTTACTGTTACTGTACCCTATACATGACTTACTGTACCCTATACATGACTTACTGTTACTGTGCCCTATACATGACTTACTGTTACTGTGCCCTATACATGACTTACTGTGCCCTATACATGACTTACTGTACCCTATACATGACTTACTGTTACTGTGCCCTATACATGACTTACTGTTACTGTACCCTATACATGACTTACTGTGCCCTATACATGGCTTACTGTTACTGTACCCTATACATGACTTACTGTACCCTATACATGACTTACTGTTACTGTGCCCTATACATGACTTACTGTTACTGTACCCTATACATGACTTACTGTTACTGTGCCCTATACATGACTTATTGTACCCTATACATGACTTACTGTTACTGTGCCCTATACATGACTTACTGTTACTGTGCCCTATACGTGACTTACTGTTACTGTGCCCTATACATGACTTACTGTGCCCTATACATGACTTACTGTTACTGTACCCTATACATGACTTACTGTACCCTATACATGACTTACTGTTACTGTGCCCTATACATGACTTACTGTTACTGTACCCTATACATGATTTACTGTTACTGTGCCCTATACATGACTTACTGTTACTGTACCCTATACATGACTGTTACTGTTATACATGACTTACTGTTACTGTGCCCTATACATGACTTACTGTACCCTATACATGGCTTACTGTTACTGTACCCTATACATGACTTACTGTACCCTATACATGACTTACTGTTACTGTGCCCTATACATGACTTACTGTTACTGTACCCTATACATGACTTACTGTACCCTATACATGACTTACTGTTACTGTACCCTATACATGACTTACTGTTACTGTGCCCTATACTTACTGTACCCTACATGACTTACTGTTACTGTGCCCTATACATGACTTACTGTTACTGTGCCCTATACATGACTTACTGTTACTGTGCCCTATACATGACTTACTGTGCCCTATACATGACTTACTGTTACTGTGCCCTATACATGACTTACTGTTACTGTACCCTATACATGACTTGCTGTACCCTATACATTACTTACTGTGCCCTATACATGACTTGCTGTACCCTATACATGACTTACTGTTACTGTACCCTATACATGACTTACTGTGACTTACTGTACCCCTATACATGACTTACTGTTACTGTGCCCTATACATGACTTACTGTTACTGTGCCCTATACATGACTTACTGTACCCTATACATGACTTACTGTTACCCTATACATGACTTACTGTTACTGTACCCTATACATGACTTACTGTACCCTGTACATGACTTACTGTACCCTATACATGACTTACTGTTACTGTGCCCTATACATGACTTACTGTGCCCTATACATGACTTACTGTACCCTATACATGACTTACTGTTACTGTACCCTATACATGACTTACTGTTACTGTGCCCTATACATGACTTACTGTTACTGTACCCTATACATGACTTACTGTTACTGTGCCCTATACATGACTTACTGTTACTGTGCCCTATACATGACTTACTGTGCCCTATACATGACTTACTGTTACTGTACCCTATACATGACTTACTGTACCCTATACATGACTTACTGTTACTGTGCCCTATACATGACTTACTGTGCCCTATACATGACTTACTGTTATACATGACTACTGTTACCTATACATGACTTACTGTTACCCCTATACATGACTTACTGTTACTGTACCCTATACATGACTTACTGTACCCTATACATGACTTACTGTTACTGTACCCTATACATGACTTACTGTACCCTATACACTGTTACTGACTTACTGTTACCCTATACATGACTTACTGTTACTGTGCCCTATACATGACTTACTGTTACCCTATACATGACTTACTGTTACTGTGCCCTATACATGACTTACTGTTACTGTGCCCTATACATGACTTACTGTTACTGTGCCCTATACATGACTTACTGTTACTGTTACTGTTACCCCTATACATGACTTACTGTGCCCTATACATGACTTACTGTTACTGTGCCCTATACATGACTTACTGTACCCTATACATGACTTACTGTTACTGTGCCCTATACATGACTTACTGTTACTGTGCCCTATACATGACTTACTGTACCCTATACATGACTTACTGTTACTGTACCCTATACATGACTTTACTGTACCCTTGACTTACTGTACCCTATACATGACTTACTGTTACTGTGCCCTATACATGACTTACTGTTACTGTACCCTATACATGACTTACTGTTACTGTACCCTATACATGACTTACTGTTACTGTGCCCTATACATGACTTACTGTTACTGTACCCTATACATGACTTACTGTTACTGTGCCCTATACATGACTTACTGTTACTGTGCCCTATATGACACTGTTACTTACATGACTTACTGTTATACATGACTTACTGTACCCTATACATGACTTACTGTTACTGTACCCTATGACATGTTACTGTACCCTACTTTACTGTTACTGTACCCTATACATGACTTACTGTTACTATACATGACTTACTGTTACTGTGCCCTATACATGACTTACTGTTACTGTGCCCTATACATGACTTACTGTTACTGTGCCCTATACATGACTTACTGTTACTGTACCCTATACATGACTTACTGTTACTGTACCCTATACATGACTTACTGCCACTGTACCCTATACATGACTTACTGTACCCTATACATGACTTACTGTACCCTATACATGACTTACTGTTACTGTACCCTATACATGACTTACTGTTACCCTATACATGACTTACTGTACTGTGCCCTATACATGACTGTTACTGTGCCCTATACATGACTTACTGTACCCTATACATGACTTACTGTTACTGTGCCCTACATACACTGTTACTGTACCCTATATGACATGACTTACTGTTACTGTACCCTATACATGACTTACTGTTACTGTACCCTATACATGACTTACTGTTACTGTACCCTACACATGACTTACTGTACCCTATACATGACTTACTGTTACTGTGCCCTATACATGACTTACTGTTACTGTACCCTATACATGACTTACTGTTACTGTGCCCTATACATGACTTACTGTTACTGTACCCTATACATTACTTACTGTTACTGTGCCCTATACATGACTTACTGTTACTGTACCCTATACATGACTTACTGTTACTGTACCCTATACATGACTTACTGTACCCTATACATACATGACCCTTACTGTTACTGTACCCTATACATGACTTACTGTTACTGTACCCTATACATGACTTACTGTTACTGTGCCCTATACATGACTTACTGTTACTGTGCACTATACATGACTTACTGTACCCTATACATGACTTACTGTTACTGTACCCTATACATGACTTACTGTACCTTATACATGACTTACTGTACCCTATACATGACTTACTGTTACTGTGCCCTATACATGACTTACTGTACCCTATACATGACTTACTGTACCATATACATGACTTACTGTACCATATACATGACTTACTGTTACTGTGCCCTATACATGACTTACTGTTACTGTACCATATACATGACTTTCTGTACCCTATACATGACTTACTGTTACTGTGCCCTATACATGACTTACTGTTACTGTACCCTATACATGACTTACTGTACTGTGCCCTATACATGACTTACTGTTACTGTGCCCTATACATGACTTACTGTTACTGTGCCCTATACATGACTTACTGTGCCCTATACATGACTTACTGTTACTGTGCCCTATACATGACTTACTGTTACTGTACCCTATACATGACTTACTGTGCCCTATACATGACTTACTGTTACTGTACCCTATACATGACTTACTGTACCCTATACATGACTTACTGTTACTGTACCCTATACATGACTTACTGTTACTGTTATACATGACTTACTGTACCCTATACATGACTTACTGTTACTGTGCCCTATACATGACTTACTGTTACTGTACCCTATACATGACTTACTGTACCCTATACATACACTGTGCCCTATACATGACTACTGTTACTGTGCCCTATACATGACTTACTGTTACTGTGCCCTATACATGACTTACTGTGCCCTATACATGACTTACTGTACCCTATACATGACTTACTGTTACTGTGCCCTATACATGACTTACTGTTACTGTACCCTATACATGACTTACTGTACCCTATACATGTTACTGTACCCTATACATGACTTACTGTACCCTATACATGACTTACTGTTACTGTGCCCTATACATGACTTACTGTTACTGTACCCTATACATGACTTACTGTACCCTATACATGACTTACTGTTACTGTGCCCTATACATGACTTACTGTTACTGTGCCCTATACATGACTTACTGTACATGACTTACTGTGTACCCCTATACATGACTTACTGTTACTGTGCCCTATACTTACTGACTGTACCCTATACATGACTTACTGTACCCTATACATGACTTACTGTACTGTGCCCTATACATGACTTACTGTACCCTATACATGACTTACTGTTACTGTGCCCTATACATGACTTACTGTTACTGTACCCTATACATGACTTACTGTACCCTATACATGACTTACTGTACCCTATACATGACTTACTGTTACTGTGCCCTATACATGACTTACTGTACCCAAATCAAATCAAATCAAATCAAATCAAATTTTATTTGTCACATACACATGGTTAGCAGATGTTAATGCGAGTGTAGCGAAATGCTTGTGCTTCTAGTTCCGACAATGCAGTAATAACGAGCAAGTAATCTAACTAACAATTCCAAAAAAAAACTACTGTCTTATACACAGTGTAAGGGGATAAAGAATATGTACATAAGGATATATGAATGAGTGATGGTACAGAGCAGCATAGGCAAGATACAGTAGATGATATCGAGTACAGTATATACATATGAGATAAGTATGTAAACTAAGTGGCATAGTTAAAGTGGCTAGTGATACATGTATTACATAAGGATGCAGTCGATGATATAGAGTACAGTATCAACGTATGCATATGAGATGAACAATGTAGGGTAAGTAACATTATATAAGGTAGCATTGTTTAAAGTGGCTAGTGATATATTTACATAATTTCCCATCAATTCCCATGATTAAAGTGGCTGGAGTAGAGTCAGTGTCATTGACAGTGTGTTGGCAGTAGCCACTCAATGTTAGTGGTGGCTGTTTAACAGTCTGATGGCCTTGAGATAGAAGCTGTTTTTCAGTCTCTCGGTCCCAGCTTTGATGCACCTGTACTGACCTCGCCTTCTGGATGACAGCGGGGTGAACAGGCAGTGGCTCGGGTGGTTGATGTCCTTGATGATCTTTATGGCCTTCCTGTAGCATCGGGTGGTGTAGGTGTCCTGGAGGGCAGGTAGTTTGCCCCCGGTGATGCGTTGTGCAGACCTCACTACCCTCTGGAGAGCCTTACGGTTGAGGGCGGTGCAGTTGCCATACCAGGCGGTGATACAGCCCGCCAGGATGCTCTCGATTGTGCATCTGTAGAAGTTTGTGAGTGCTTTTGGTGACACAAGCCGAATTTCTTCAGCCTCCTGAGGTTGAAGAGGCGCTGCTGCGCCTTCCTCACGATGCTGTCTGTGTGAGTGGACCAATTCAGTTTGTCTGTGATGTGTATGCCGAGGAACTTAAAACTTGCTACCCTCTCCACTACTGTTCCATCGATGTGGATGGGGGGTGTTCCCTCTGCTGTTTCCTGAAGTCCACAATCATCTCCTTAGTTTTGTTGACGTTGAGTGTGAGGTTATTTTCCTGACACCACACTCCGAGGGCCCTCACCTCCTCCCTGTAGGCCGTCTCGTCGTTGTTGGTAATCAAGCCTACCACTGTTGTGTCGTCCGCAAACTTGATGATTGAGTTGGAGGCGTGCATGGCCACGCAGTCGTGGGTGAACAGGGAGTACAGGAGGGGGCTCAGAACGCACCCTTGTGGGGCCCCAGTGTTGAGGATCAGCGGGGAGGAGATGTTGTTGCCTACCCTCACCACCTGGGGGCGGCCCGTCAGGAAGTCCAGTACCCAGTTGCACAGGGCGGGGTCGAGACCCAGGGTCTCGAGCTTGATGACGAGCTTGGAGGGTACTATGGTGTTGAATGCCGAGCTGTAGTCGATGAACAGCATTCTCACATAGGTATTCCTCTTGTCCAGATGGGTTAGGGCAGTGTGCAGTGTGGTTGAGATTGCATCGTCTGTGGACCTATTTGGGCGGTAAGCAAATTGGAGTGGGTCAAGGGTGTCAGGTAGGGTGGAGGTGATATGGTCCTTGACTAGTCTCTCAAAGCACTTCATGATGACGGATGTGAGTGCTACGGGCGGTAGTCGTTTAGCTCAGTTACCTTAGCTTTCTTGGGAACAGGAACAATGGTGGCCCTCTTGAAGCATGTGGGAACAGCAGACTGGTATAGGGATTGGTTGAATATGTCCGTAAACACACCGGCCAGCTGGTCTGCGCATGCTCTGAGGGCGCGGCTGGGGATGCCGTCTGGGCCTGCAGCCTTGCGAGGGTTAACACGTTTAAATGTCTTACTCACTTCGGCTGCAGTGAAGGAGAGACCGCATGATTCCGTTGCAGGCCGTGTCAGTGGCACTGTATTGTCCTCAAAGCGGGCAAAAAGTTATTTAGTCTGCCTGGGAGCAAGACATCCTGGTCCGTGACTGGGCTGGGTTTCTTCCTGTAGTCCGTGATTGACTGTAGACCCTGCCACATACCTCTTGTGTCTGAGCCGTTGAATTGAGATTCTACTTTGTCTCTGTACTGGCGCTTAGCTTGTTTGATAGCCTTGCGGAGGGAATAGCTGCACTGTTTGTATTCAGTCATGTTACCAGACACCTTGCCCTGATTAAAAGCAGTGGTTCGTGCCTTCAGTTTCACACGAATGCTGCCATCAATCCACGGTTTCTGGTTAGGGAATGTTTTAATCGTTGCTATGGGAACGACATCTTCAACGCACGTTCTAATGAACTCGCACACCGTATCAGCGTATTCGTCAATGTTGTTGTCTGACGCAATCTGAAACATCTCCCAGTCCACGTGATGGAAGCAGTCTTGGAGTGTGGAGTCAGCTTGGTCGGACCAGCGTTGGACAGACCTCAGCGTGGGAGCTTCTTGTTTTAGTTTCTGTCTGTAGGCAGGGATCAACAAAATGGAGTCGTGGTCAGCTTTTCCGAAAGGGGGTGGGGCAGGGCCTTATATGCGTCGCGGAAGTTAGAGTAACAATGATCCAGGGTCTTTCCACCCCTGGTTGCGCAATCAATATGCTGATAAAATTTAGGGAGTCTTGTTTTCAGATTAGCCTTGTTAAAATCCCCAGCTACAATGAATGCAGCCTCCGGATAAATCGTTTCCAGTTTGCAGAGAGTTAAATAAAGTTCGTTCAGAGCCATCGATGTGTCTGCTTGGGGGGATATATACGGCTGTGATTATAATCGAAGAGAATTCTCTTGGTAGATAATGCGGTCTACATTTGATTGTGAGGAATTCTAAATCAGGTGAACAGAAGGATTTGAGTTCCTGTATGTTTCCTTCATCACACCATGTCACGTTGGCCATAAGGCATACGCCCCCGCCCGTCTTCTTACCAGAGAGATGTTTGTTTCTGTCGGCGCGATGCGTGGAGAAACCCGCTGGCTGCACCGCTTCGGATTGCGTCTCTCCAGTGAGCCATGTTTCCGTGAAGCAGAGAACGTTACAGTCTCTGATGTCCCTCTGGAATGCTACCCTTGCTCGGATTTCATCAACCTTGTTGTCAAGAGACTGGACATTGGCAAGAAGAATGCTGGGGAGTGGTGCACGATGTGCCCGTCTCCGGAGTCTGACCAGAAGACCGCTTCGTTTCCCTCTTTTTCTGAGTCGTTTTTTTTGGTCGCTGCATGTGATCCACTCGGTTACACTGGTTGTAAGGCAGAACTCAGGATCCGCATCGCGAAAAACATATTCTTGGTCGTACTGATGGTGAGTTGACGTTGATCTTATATTCAGTAGTTCTTGTCGGCTGTATGTAAAGAAACCTAAGATGACCTGGGGTACTAGTGTAAGAAATAACACGTAAAAAAACAAAAAACTGCATAGTTTCCTAGGAACGCGAAGCGAGGCGGCCATCTCTGTCGGCGCCGGAAGTACATTACATGACTTACTGTTACTGTACCCTATACATGACTTACTGTACCCTGTACATGACTTACTGTACCCTATGCATGACTTACTGTTACTGTACCCTATACATGACTTACTGTACCCTATACATGACTTACTGTTACTGTGCCCTATACATGACTTACTGTGCCCTATACATGACTTACTGTACCCTATACATGACTTACTGTTACTGTACCCTATACATTACTGTTACTGTGCCCTATACATGACTTACTGTACCCTATACATGACTTACTGTTACTGTACCCTATACATGACTTTCTGTTACTGTGCCCTATACGTGACTTACTGTTACTGTGCCCTATACATGACTTACTGTGCCCTATACATGACTTACTGTTACTGTACCCTATACATGACTTACTGTACCCTATACATGACTTACTGTTACTGTGCCCTATACATGACTTACTGTTACTGTACCCTATACATGACTTACTGTTACTGTGCCCTATACATGACTTACTGTTACTGTACCCTATACATGACTTACTGTTACTGTGCCCTATACATGACTTACTGTTACTGTACCCTATACATGACTTACTGTACCCTGTACATGACTTACTGTACCCTATACATGACTTACTGTTACTGTACCCTATACATGACTTACTGTACCCTATACATGACTTACTGTTACTGTGCCCTATACATGACTTACTGTGCCCTATACATGACTTACTGTACCCTATACATGACTTACTGTTACTGTACCCTATACATTACTGTTACTGTGCCCTATACATGACTTACTGTACCCTATACATGACTTACTGTTACTGTACCCTATACATGACTTTCTGTTACTGTGCCCTATACGTGACTTACTGTTACTGTGCCCTATACATGACTTACTGTGCCCTATACATGACTTACTGTTACTGTACCCTATACATGACTTACTGTACCCTATACATGACTTACTGTTACTGTGCCCTATACATGACTTACTGTTACTGTACCCTATACATGACTTACTGTTACTGTGCCCTATACATGACTTACTGTTACTGTACCCTATACATGACTTACTGTTACTGTGCCCTATACATGACTTACTGTTACTGTACCCTATACATGACTTACTGTTACTGTACCCTATACATGACTTACTGCCACTGTACCCTATACATGACTTACTGTACCCTATACATGACTTACTGTTACTGTACCCTATACATGACTTACTGTTACTGTGCCCTATACATGACTTACTGTACCCTATACATGACTTACTGTTACTGTACCCTATACATGACTTACTGTACCCTATACATGACTTACTGTTACTGTGCCCTATACATGACTTACTGTTACTGTACCCTATACATGACTTACTGTACCCTATACATGACTTACTGTTACTGTACCCTATACATGACTTACTGTTACTGTGCCCTATAAATGACTTACTGTACCCTATACATGACTTACTGTTACTGTGCCCTATACATGACTTACTGTTACTGTGCCCTATACATGACTTACTGTTACTGACTTACCTGTGCCCTATACATGACTTACTGTTACCCTATACATGACTTGCTGTACTGTACCCTATACATGACTTACTGTTACTGTGCCCTATACATGACTTACTGTACCCTATACATGACTTACTGTTACTGTACCCTATACATGACTTACTGTACCCTGTACATGACTTACTGTACCCTATACATGACTTACTGTTACTGTGCCCTATACATGACTTACTGTGCCCTATACATGACTTACTGTACCCTATACATGACTTACTGTACCCTATACATGACTTACTGTTACTGTACCCTATACATGACTTACTGTACCCTGTACATGACTTACTGTACCCTATACATGACTTACTGTTACTGTGCCCTATACATGACTTACTGTGCCCTATACATGACTTACTGTACCCTATACATGACTTACTGTTACTGTACCCTATACATGACTTACTGTTACTGTGCCCTATACATGACTTACTGTTACTGTACCCTATACATGACTTACTGTTACTGTGCCCTATACGTGACTTACTGTTACTGTACCCTATACATGACTTACTGTACCCTATACATGACTTACTGTACCCTATACATTACTTACTGTACCCTATACATTACTTACTGTTACTGTGCCCTATACATGACTTACTGTACCCTATACATGACTTACTGTACCTTATACATGACTTACTGTACCCTATACATGACTTACTGTTACTGTGCCCTATACATGACTTACTGTTACTGTGCCCTATACATGACTTACTGTGCCCTATACATGACTTACTGTACCCTATACATGACTTACTGTTACTGTACCCTATACATGACTTACTGTTACTGTGCCCTATACATGACTTACTGTTACTGTACCCTATACATGACTTACTGTACCCTATACATGACTTACTGTACCCTATACATGACTTACTGTTACTGTGCCCTATACATGACTTACTGTACCCTATACATGACTTACTGTTAATGTACCCATTACATTACTTACTGTTACTGTACCCTATACATGACTTACTGTTACTGTACCCTATACATGACTTACTGTACCCTATACATGACTTACTGTTACTGTACCCTATACATGACTTACTGTTACTATACCCTATACATGACTTACTGTTACTGTACCCTGTACATGACTTACTGTTACTGTACCCTATACATGACTTACTGTACCCTATACATGACTTAGTGTTACTGTACCCTATACATGACTTACTGTACCCTATACATGACTTACTGTTACTGTACCCTATACATGACTTACTGTACCCTATACATGACTTACTGTACCCTATACATGTGAATTATGAACAGTAAGCCACCATGACATTTGGCACCAAATAAACTAAGCAATACTCATGATATAGAAAAGAACATTCTTGAATTCGTATTATGTGTCTAAATGTTCACCCCATAACATGTTTTTAGATCTACACACAATGCTCACTTATAATGAATTACTGTAAATCGTAACACATTACAGAAGAGGAGACAATGGATATTTTCTCTCACAGACACACTCTCTCTCTCATACCTTCTTCTCTCTTAATGTCTGTGTACCAAGCTTGGTGTGTGTATTAATATATTTGTGTGTGCATGCTTGTACACTCACGTGTGTGAGTTTGTCCCTATGGAATGTGATGAAAACTAAATCCTAATTCACATAAGAGCCTTTCCTTCCCCAATTCAATTAGCTGGTATCCAGCTTTCTTACTCTGTGCCCTGTAAAGACATTCAAAAGGACGCTAGTGGTTGGAATTGGGGAACAGCTGGGATTGATTGTTCTTGCCTGGCACAATCGAACCAATTGAATAGTGCTGAGATGCTCAAACCCTCCTCATCTGTCATTCCATGCCAGACTCACGCAAACACTCTTGTAATTGAACCATTTTGAATACTGTTTGAACCCAGGTCTGGGAGACCCAAGACTAGTGCCTGGCCAGGCTCTTATAGAAGAGGGTAGACTAATCCCAGTTAAACTGATAGGCTAGGGGGTCAGAAGTATTGGACTGGGGGCACAGAGGTTGATGAGACTGTGGGTTCAAGAGATGAGGGAGAGGAGGAAATCAAAGCCAGTACACAGGTAATGTCCCAAATGCCCCCTAGTCCCTTTATGGTGCACATGGGGCTCTGGTCACAAGTAGTGCACTATATGGGAAATAGAGTGCCATTTGGGACACAGCCAGAATGTGCTAACAGGAAAGGGATGAACAAGTGCTCTTCAGGCAGGGGCACAGAGGGAACAGAGAAAGGTAGGATCCTCCTTCCTCCCAAATTTCCCTGACTCTCAACTGAACACAATCAGCCACTCCTCACCCAAGCCCACACATACAGGATTTAGTGCTGTAACCCTAACCCTAACACAAGAACAACAGACTACTACAAACCAAAAACAATAGTCACAAAGAAAAGCCTGCTTTGAGTGATTAGGAGATTTGGTGTTTCTCAACTGTGCAAAATTACTGTGTATTTTCTTTGATTCAGCAACACATGTAGTTACAAGAGTTACCTTTTCTCTAAGAATGGATCATGAGGCATTCATCTCCTTCACATCTCCGTTGGTTCTGTACCGTCGCTGGATAGAAACCATTTAGCTAACAAGTGACTATTAATCATGGTGTATCCAGGCCCTAAAGGTGTCCACTTACTGTCATGAATGGTATGAATAAGCCATCATTATGTCATAGAGGGTAAGATAATGCTGCTATCACCATCTGTCTTTCCTCATCCCTCACCCATCCTGGGCCTATTTCACACCCTCAGTCGTGGCGTGCCTCGAAGCCAGCTTTGAATGTCCAAAGCCAAGCTGGATTTAAGCCCTAACAATGCTCCAGAAAATAGGTAGCAGCAATACCTGTGGAAAGTATTAATGAGTCCTACGGGTGAGGACAAAGCCTCTTAGCCTTCTAAAGCTGTTCAGCTCCATGGGACCTTAGTGCCAGGCTGGCCTAACAGCCCCTGGCAGTGTGTGTAAGCGTGCCTGCATGTGCGTGTGAGAAGAAGCAGGCAGGCTGGGTAGGATTAGGAGCCCGCTGTAGATGGGGGTAGAGGTGTTTAAAACCTCCATGCTTAAGCTCCCAGACAAGAGACTTTAATCCTCTCCCCCAAACCTTGCAAGGCCTCCGCTCAGCTTGGCTCTACCCAGCTCCGTCCACATTAAATGGGCACGGATTGAGGGGGAGAGAGGGTGAAGCTTTAATAGATGGATAAATAAACATATTTATAAATATTTTAATGAAAAAAAAACATGATGAATGGTGGTCTCAATATCAGATAATTTCTGGGTAACAATTAAATAATACTGTGATTGTTTTCAATTACAATGGCCAAAAAGAAACTAAAATAGCTTTTAGCAAGAACATTTTCTCAAGTAAATAATTTTAATAGGACAGTCTGGGTGTGGTCTGAGTGGGAAGGGGAAAACTGAATACTAGCTATTATTGGCAGAGGTTTTTCTTTCTTATTGGTCTATTATTGGCAGAGGTTTTTCTTTCTTATTGGTCTATTATTGGCCTGTTGATGTCACCATAGGTGCCATCCAACCAAAACAGGCTGAAATTTCAGGTGGCCTTTTCAAACAGCTCTTACAATAAAATGGCACAATTTCACAGTATTATTGAAGAGGTGGGGGGAAGACGGGAGGAGAGGGGTGAGCACAAGAGAGTAGAGCACAAGGGAGAAAATACTATGCAGGTTCAAGCAGATCTGTAAAGGCCAACATTTACAAATCTATCACACATTCTACTAGGCTTGGATTGAGGGATTAACTTGTATTTCTTAGGTAGTTCTTTAGTAATAAAATCCTCTGTGCAGGAATGCAGAGAGACAGATTCACACAATAAAAGAAAAACCTTTACAACCCTTCTCACTCTCTCTCCCAAATATCTCACTCTTTCCCTCTACTCCCTATCTTTCTTTCTCTCTCATTTTCCAATTCCCTAAAATTCACTTTCTCCTCTTGCCTTCTCCCATAGCCTCTCTCCCTCTTTCTATCTTGTTCTCTCACTCTCTCTTTCGATATAATTCGCTCTTTCATTCCTTGCCTCTTCAAAATAGCCTTGCACATGCAGTCTCTGGTCTCTGACCTATAATAGTTATTTTGTGATAATTTTCAATTACTTATTGGTTCGCTGTGCCTTCATTTCTTTCCTGCATAATTTTACAATTGAAAATACTGTAGCTAGGGACCAGACAGGCTGGATGCTGAGCAATAACAAATCAAATCAAATGTTATTAGTCACATGGGCCAAAAACAATCTTACAGTGAAATGCTTACTTAGAAGCCCCTAACCAACAATGCAGTTTAAAAAATACAAATAAGATTGATAAATGAAAGTAACAAGTAGTTAAAGAGCAGCAGTAAAATAACAATTGCGACAATATATACACGGGGTACTGGTACATAGTCAATGTGTGGGGGCACCTGTTAGTCGAGGTAATTGAGGTAATATGTACATGTAGGTAGAGTTAAAGTGACTATGCATAGATAATAACAGAGAGTAGCAGCAGTGTAAAAGAGGGAGGGTGGGGGGCTATGCAAATAGTCTGGGTAGCGATTTGATTAGATGTTCAGGAGTCTTATGGCTTGAGGGAAGAACCAATTTAGAAGCCTCTAGGAGCTAGACTTGGAGCTTCGGTACTCCTTGCTGTGCGGTAGCAGAGAGAATGATGCATGACTAGGGTGGCCGGAGTCTTAAATTCTTAGGGACTTCCTCTGACGCTGCCTGGTATAGAGGTCCTGGATGGCAGGAAGCTTGGCCCCAGTGATGTACTGGGCCGTACGCACTATCCTCTGCAGTGCCTCGGAGGCCGGGCAGTTGCCATACCAGGCAGTGATGCAACCAGTCAGGATGCTCTTGATGGTGCAACTGTAGAACCTTTTTAGGATCTGAGGACCCACGCCAAATCTTTTCAGTCTCCTGAGGTTTTGTCGTGCCCTCTTCACGACTGTCTTGGTGTGCTTGGACCATGTTAGTTTGTTGGTGATGTGGACACCAAGGGACATGAAGCTCTCAACCTGCTCTACTACAGCCCTGTCGATGAGAATGGGGGTGTGCTCGGTCCTCCTTTTCCTGTAGTCCACAATCATCTCCTTTGTCTTGATCACGTTGAGGGAGAGGTTGTTGTTCTGGCACCACACGACCAGGTCTCTGACCTACTCCCTATAGGTAGTCTCGTTGTTGTCGGTGATCAGGCCTACCACTGTTGTGTCATCTGCAAACTTAAAAATGGTGTTGGAGTTGTGCTGGCGTGCAGATATGAGTGAACAGGGAGTACAGGATGGGATTGAGCACGCACCCATGAGGGGCCCCTGTGTTGAGGATTAACGTGGCTGATGTCTTGTTACCTACCCTTACCACCTGGGGCGTCCCGTCAAGAAGTCCAGGATCCAGTTGCAGAGGGAAGTGTTTAGTCCCAGGGTCCTTAGCTTATTGATGAGGGCACTATGGTATTGAACACTGAGCTATGGTCAATGAATAGCATTCTCACATAGGTGTTCCTTTTTGTCTAGGTGGGAAAGTGCAGTGTGGAGTGCAATAGAGATTGCATCATCCATGGATCTGTTAGGGCGGTATGCAAATTGGAGTGGTTCTAGGGTTTGTTGGTAATGGTTTTGATCTGAGCTATGACCAGCCTTTTGAGGCACTACATTGCTACAGACATGAGTGCTACGTGTCGGTAGTCATTTAGGCAGGTTACCTTTGTGTTCTTGGGCACAGGGCCTATGTTTGTCTACTTGAAACATGTTGGTATTACAGACTCGGACAGGGAGAGGTTCAAAATGTCAGCGAAGACACTTTCTTGTTGGTCAGCATACGCTCGGAGTACATGTCCTGGTAGCCTAGAGGTTAGACTGTTGGGCCAGCAACTGAAAGGTTGCTAGATTGAATCCCTGAGCTGACAAGGTAAAAATCTGTCGTTCTGCCCCTGAACAAGTTAACCCATTGGTTCTAGGCTGTTATTGTAAATAAGAATTTGTTCTTAACTGTCTTAAATATAAATTAAATAAAACACCTGTCTGACCTGTTTAAAGGTCTTACTCACATTGGCTGCGGAGAGTGTGATCACACACATTTCATTGTTTTGTAGTTTATCCATGTATAGTTTTCCTTTATTAAACAAAAATGAATTTTCATCACGCCGCATTTTGGTCCGCCTCTCCTTCAACTAAAGAGAACCGTTACAGATATGGTGATTTGTTTATAAGTAACTGATTTACTTTACCTCTTCTAACTATGAATAGGAATAAGTGAAAAGGCCCACAAACAAGTAGCTGACAAATGGTTGATCTGAACATGCAGACTGGGAGCCTAACCTTGACTGCATCCAAAAGGGATATCTCTATATAGTGCACTGCTTTTGACCAGGATCCATAGGGTGCCATTTGGGATGCAGTTCTGGTCTCTACTGTTGTATAGTCTTTTGATCATTATACAGCGGCAGTGAATCTCCAATCTGTCCACGTTGAATCTCTCTCATTTCTCCCCTCATATGAATGCTCTATGCATTTTGATTCATAACTCCGCATTTTCATTACCTCAGCACATTCCTCTGAGATGTAATGCCGACCCAGTATCTTTTATTTATGGAATAGGGTGAAAGCTATATAGCGTACAGTATATAAAGCGTCTTCATGATGGCTCGGGGGGCTAACAGGCCTATTGGCACTTGTTTCATGTGATTTGTTTATAAGTAACTGATTTACTTGACCTTTTCTACTTTTTATATTCTGCTTTCTGCTTGCTTTCACTCCTTAATCCTTGGGGTCTTATAAAGGAGGCACTTAGAATTCAATTTGAAAGGTTTAGCTTAACACACAGCCATTGTTGTTTTGAATGATCTTACTGTGAGAGTCTATCAGCGCATTACGTTTACAAACTGATGCAACTGAGTGAACATAATGTTCATTCACATTGTAACATCTTTATAAAGCTATGCTTTTCTTTTCACGTGACAGGATTGCAACATTCTTCTACATGACATCCCACAAGGAAAGAACAGGGTTGAGAAAAAGGAAAGAAGAATACAAATAAACTGACATTGAAGACACAGCACATTCTCCACTATTATATCAACACTGAGAGTGTTCAATTTAACACTGGTCCAGTGTCTACATGGGCCCACACATTTCACTATTAAATTAACACACGGATTACTGTTAAGCCATATTCGTACATTTCAGAGTGCCTTGTCTTTCAAGTGAATTGTAGAGATACCACCCATGACTGTATTTGTTAGTGACAGAGACATGGTTGTTGCAATCATCCATGTTCAGTCCTATGGCCTTCACCAAGTGAGATCCTAAGTGAATGTTATCATTATAAATGTATTATTTAACACAATCCACAATCCAATCAAAGTGTTTATTAAGGCCTTAAGTTAAGGACATAATTTTACCGCAGTGCAGTGGCCTGAAACGAAAGGTTTTCAGGCCTGCAAGTCACATGATGGCTTGCAAAGCTGGGATTTCAACCAAAATTATTTTCCAATTTTTTTGTTCTGAAAATAACCTAAATGTTTTTTGTTCCGTTCCACTGTTCCTACCAGCAGAATACAGTTCTGAACCGGTTTGAACCCCCAAAAAGTACTGGTTTATATTGTTCCTTTCTGTTCCTTTATTAACCTGTGAAATCAACCGTTTTTAGCTCCTTAAAGTACATCATCAATGAGTAAAGATAAAGGCAGCTTGTAGTAAAGATGTAAGGCAGCTTGTAAGGCACCCCTTACAATGAAGATATGTGAGGTTATTTGGATATTAGGAATTATCTTTGAAAGACAGGTCCTGAAAAAGGGATGTTTCTTTTTTTATTTCGTTGATTTGGCCACACCTAATGCTTTTGCTATCTCTCTGATGGGTTTGTTTTTATTTTTAAGACTAATGATGGCTTGCTTTACTGGCAGTGACAGATCTTTGGACTTCATATTGAGGGTAAACAGCAACAGATTCCAAATACAAATGCCACACTTAAAATGTATGGACCTGACTGTAAAACTGGAACAACCATTGGGTTCAATAAGTCCAAGTAACAAATTGGATTAGTTTAGAAATATTTATGTTATTAATACTTGAGTAGCATGTGATTAAATAATCAATCAATGTACATGCAAAAACAACGACATTAAAACAAACAATTCTAAAAATGAACCTGCAATATAGCCTGCTGGGCTTAATACTGGTTATTTACACCAACACGGGGGTTCTATTACACCCCTTAGTGTTAATTTAAGATTTACAGAATTTAATTTAACTCATGACTCAACACTAGAAAAGTTACAGTGAAAAATCAACACTACATAACACTGGCCAATTTGCTGTGTAGCTGTAATGGTCTTGTGGAAGGGACAACCTATAAAGTGTAATAAATTAAGCCGGGGAGCAATTACTGCTCAAGTACAGAGGAGGAGATCTTAGTGATGAGAGTTCCATGAGCAGTAACTGTACGACAGTGATTCACCTAGCAGGGCTAGAGGCAGACAATGGATAAACATGAAACAGCATTTAGCCAGAAGGAAGTCCTTGGAGTGAGATACCATGATCAATCTTGTAGGGTTTAGCCAGTGGTGAAAGAACCAAAGCCTGAAACCAGAACCAGTGGTACGGATTGGAACAATAAATAGCTTTAGCTTTCAGCAAAAAAAAACAATTTTCTGAGGATAGAGAATGAAATGGCCACTTGAGGGTTGAATAGTGTGCAAGGAGGGTAAATGGATAGTTGAAGAGTGTGTGAGTAGTGTAAATGAGGAGTTGAGGATGGTAAATGGAGAGATGAAGAGGGTGTGAGGAGGGTAAATGAGGAGCTGATGAGGATGTGAGGATGGGGAGTGGAAGAGAGTATAAGGATTGTAAATTGAGAGTTGTAAAGTCCTTTTGGTACAGTTTCAGACAGTCTGGCGGAGTGTTATAATCTTCTCATGGCTAGGGGTTCTGCCTTGACAACATTCCGCTGAAAAGGCAGCGCGCGAAATTCAAAAATCATTTTTAGAAATGTGTAACTTTCAAACATTTACAAGTGCAGGACACCAAATTAAAGTTTAACTTCTTGTTAATCTACCCATCGTGTCCGATTTCAAAAAGGCTTTACAGCAAAAGCACAACATATGATTATGTTAGGTCAGTACCTAGTCACAAAAACACACACAGCCATTTTCCAGCCAAAGAGAGGAGTCACAAAAAGCATAAATAGAGATAAAATTAATCACTAACCTTTGATGATCTTCATCAGATGACAATCATAGGACTTCATGTTACACAATACATGTATGTTTGTTCGATAAAGTGCATATTTATATAACAAAATCTCAGTTTACATTGGCGTGTTACGTTCAGTAATGTTTTGCTTCCAAAATATCTATATATATGATTTTGCAGAGAGCCACATCAATTTACAAAAATAGCCATCATAAACTATAATATAAGATACACGTGTTATGCACAGAAGTAGAGATATACTTCTCCTTAATGCAACCGCTGTGTCAGATTTTTAAAAAAATCCCAGTTCCACAATAAATGTTTGATTTGTTCGATAAAGTCCATCATTTATGTCCAAATACCTCCTTTTTGTGAGCGCGTTCAGTTCACAAATTCATGACTCATGACACGTGGGCAGGTCCAGGCGAAAGTTCAGACAAAAAGTCATATTACAGTTCGTAGAAACATGTCAAACGATGTATCGAATCAATCTTTAGGATGTTTTTCTCATAAATTATGCAAACATGAATCTTCAATAATGTTCCGCACTTGACCAGCTCATGCCACTCTGACAGACCACTGACTCATTCAGGTCCCATTCCCCCATCCTTCACAGTAGAAGCATCAAACAAGGTTCTAAAGACTGTTGATATCTATTGGAAGCCTTGGGAAGTGTATTTTGACCCCATAGACACTGTATATTCGATAGGGAATGAGTTGAAAAACTACAAACTTCAGATTTCCCACTTCCTGGTTGGATTTATGAGTTCTGTTATACCCACCGACATCATTCAAACAGTTTTAGAAACTTCAGAGTGTTTTCTATCAAAATCTACTAATAATATGCATATATTAGCAACTGTGCCTGAGTAGCAGGCAGTTTACACTGGGCACGCTTTTCATCCAAATGTGAAAATGCTGCCCCCTATCCCAAACAGGATTTATTACCACAACAGTTGCAATGGTGGTTTCACAGAAGACTGTGTGTCTGTGTGTGTCTCTATGTTGTGTGTGTGTGTGTTCTTGTGAGGTCCAGAAGTCCATTATAATAGTAAACAAACAAAACATTTGACAAACAGGGGACATGTTTTTGTCCTCACGATGTCAATTGCTATTTCTAGGGGGTTTAGGGTTATGATTAGAATTAGTGTTTGTGTTAGAATTACATTAAGGGTTAGGGTAAGCAGCTAGTGTTAGTTTAAGGGTTAGGGATAGGAGCTAGGTTCGGGTCATGGTTAGGTTTTTGGGTTAATTTTAGGGTTAAGGTTAGGATTAGGGTAAGGGTATGAGTATGGTTAGGGTTAGATTTAGGGATAGGGGTTAGGGAAAATACGTTTTGAATGGGACTGAATTGTGTGTCCCCACAAGGTTAGCTGTAAAATACTGTGTGTGTGTGTGTGTGTGTGTGTGTGTGTGTGTGTGTGTGTGTGTGTGTGTGTGTGTGTGTGTGTGTGTGTGTGTGTGTGTGTGTGTGTGTGTGTGTGTGTGTGTGTGTGTGTGTGTGTGTGTACCTCCTGCCTCTGTCACGGCCAGTTGTCTGGGCTAAAAAAAGATGTTGACATGGTGCACACATGGATGGTGAAGAGGTGTGCCCTCCGCGGCGCCGCTCTGACTGAACCGGTAGAGTGTTGCCGTTGACAGGGCCAAGCAACACCCCCACCGCTGCACTCAGCCACACACAAACACACACACTGCTCACAACCCACCACCTCAAGGCCAGACTGCCCTCTGCTCCCTGTCACCTTTGTATGACTCCACCGCTAATGCATAATGTGTCACCCAGAGAGAGATGCTGAGGGAGGGAAGGAGCATTGGGAGGAGGGGAGGAACTAACTAACCAACTAACTAACTAGCTAACCAACTAACCAATTATCTAGCTAGCTAAGCAACTAACTAGCTAGCTAGCAAGCTAGCAAACTAAATAAATAATTAACTAACACCAGTGACTGAGTTCACTACACGGGACTGATTGACTTAATTGACTGAAGAAAAATCCTCTGGGCTAAACTCCTACACACATTGTACTATATTACTAAATTATACAAACATCATACTATGCCACTAAATTACACAGATTTCCTACTATACCATTAAATTATGCAAACATCCTACTATACAACAAAATTATACAAAGATCCTACTATACCACTAAATTATGCAAACATCCTACTATGCCACTAAATTACACGGATTTTGTCACGTTCTGACCTTAGTTCCTTTGTTTTGTCCTTTGTTTTAGTATGGTCAGGGTGTGAGTTGGCTGGGTTGTCTATGTTAGTTTGTCTATGATTTTCTATTTCTGTGTTTGGTCTGGTATGGTTCTCAATCGTTGTCCTTGATTGAGAACCATATTTAAGTAGCCTGTTTTCCATTGTGTTTTGTGGGTGGTTATTTTCTGTTTAGTGTTGTGTTGCACCTTACAGGATTGTTCGTTGGTTGATTATTGTTTTGTTTTCACTGTTCATTAAAATATTTAAAATATGAACACTTACCACGCAGCACCTTGGTCCTCCTCTCCTTCCCCAGACGACAAGCGTTACAGATTTCCTGATATACCATTAAATTATACAAACATCCTACTATACAACTAAATTATACAAACGTCATACTATACCATTAAATTATGCAAACATCCTACTATACAACTAAATTATGCAAAGATCCTACTATAGCACTAAATTATGCAATCAACCAACAAACATCGTACTATACCACTAAATTATAGTAACATCCTACTATACCACTAAACTATGCAAATGGGGAGTAGAAGAGGGTGTGAGGATTGTAAATGTGGAGTTGGAGAGGGTGTGAGGATTGTAAATGTGGAGTTGAAGAGGGTGTGAGTATTGTAAATGTGGAGTTGAAGAGGGTGTGAGGAGGGTAAATGTGGAGTTGGAGAGGGTGTGAGGATTGTAAATGTGGAGTTGAAGAGGGTGTGAGGAGGGTAAATAGGGAGTGTTTAAGTCCTTTTGGTACAGTTTCAGACAGTCTGTTGGAGTTGGAGTGTGGTGGAGTGTTATTACCACGAAAGTTGCAATGGTGTTTTCACAGTGGACCATGAGGGTGTGTGTGTGTGTGTGTGTGTGTGTGTGTGTGTGTGTGTGTGTGTGTGTGTGTGTGTTGTGTGTTTGGGAGGACATGTTTAAATATTCTTGTGGGCACCAGAAGTCTGCACTATAATAGTAAACAAGCAAAAATTTGACGAACTGGGGACATTTTGTTAGTGCCCACGAGGTCAATTGCTATTTATTATGGGTTTAGGGTTAAGGTTAGAATTAGTGTTAGAGGTTAAGGTAAGAGCTAGGGTTAGCTTTAGGGTTATACCATTCAATTATGCAATCAACCAACAAACATCCTACAATATCACTAAATTATACTACCATCCTACTATAACACTAAATTATGCAAGCGTCCTACTATACCACTAAAATATACAAAAATCCAACTATACCACTAAATTATGCAGTCAACCAATAAAATTCCTATTATACCACTAAATTACACTAACATCCTACCATACCACTAAATTATTCAAACATCTTACTATACAACTAAATTATACTAACAACCTACAATATCAATAATTATACAAAAATCCTATTTTACCACTAAGTTATACAAAAATCATACTATACCACTAAATTTCTCAAACATCCTACTATACCACAAAATTATGTAAACATCCTACTATATTGCTAAATTATACTAAAATCCTACTATGCAACGAAATTATGCAAACAACCCACAAAAATCCTACTATACACGTTAATTATAAAATCATCCTACTATACCACTAAATCATACAATCAACTCAAACACTGTCCTATACCACTATATTATGCAGATATTGTCACGATCGTTTGTAGAATAAATGGACCAAGGCGCAGCGTGCGTAGAGTTCCACATGTTTAATAAATGAAACTGACCAAAACAATACAGAACAAACGAAACGTGACGTCAATGCAGTGCTCACAGGCACTGCACAAAAACAAGATCCCACAACAAACAGGTGGGAAAAGGCTGCCTAAATATGATCCCCAATCAGAGGCAACGATAGACAGCTACGTCAGATTGAGAACCATACCACACCATACCGGTGATTCCGGGATGGCCAAGACTGAGCAAGTTATGGCACCGCTGTATTAGTTGGGATTTGACAAACGCAGGAACGTAGGTCTTGCCTGCAAGAGGTTGTCGGGAGGTGCTGGGTCTTGGATGGATGCTTTAATTTCCCACTGTATGGGTCCCACGACACAAGACGGAGGAGGATGGGCTCGGGAGCTGAGTTAGAGGAAGGGGTGTCAAATAGACGGGATAAGGAATCAGCCTTCTCATTTTTCTTGCCGGGCAGATATGTGTCAGTGAAGTTGAAGCAGGTGAAGAAGAGTGCCAAGCGAGCCTGTCTGGGGTTGAGCCTCTTAGCACTTCCTAAGTACTCCAAATTGCGGTGGTCGGTAAGGACAAGGAATGGGTGATGAGCTCCCGTTAGCGGGATCTAAGCCATAAAAAGTTTTAAGCACGGCCGTGACTTTGCTTTCATCAATGTTGACACCTCCTGGTATCAGCACTAACCCTAGGAAGTTTACCATAGTAAAGTGAAAGGCGCTCTTCTCAGCCTTGACATAAAGATGATGGTCCTGTAGCCATTGGAAGACTTGTTGCACAGGCTGTACGTGTTCTGCAAGGGAGTGAGAGTAGATCAAGATATTGTCAATGTACACAATGAACTGGTTGATCATGTCCTGGAAAACTTAATTTATGAAGGACTGGAAGATTGCGGGAGCATTGGTGAGACCGTAGGTCCAGTTTGGAGTAGATGGAAGCCTGTCCAACTTGTTCATGAACGAGAGGAGGCTGTGGCATCTGATATCAGTGAAGTAAGGAATGGACTGGCGAAAGACGGTGCAGAGTTCATTATTTCATTCCTCCTGTCGTGCCAAACATAGCTGCAGCTTTGCTGAATCCATCTGTTGTTTTTGGTGAGGTATTCTGTAATGAACATGAGGGGAGAAAGAGAGCTGCTTTCAAGCACAGGGCGCAGCAAGTGTTCATTGCAAAGGACCACAGGAGGAGGCAGGTAGCTGGGTCCAGGGGCAGGCAGAAGGTCATGCACATGGGGTCTGTTAGGGATGAATCAGAATTAGTTAGGTAACATTCATAAATAAGGTGTTTTATGAATATAATAATGCTTATGTGAGATATGTCATTAGAATGTCTTATTTTGGACTATACTGTTTGCAATTATCCCTTCTCTGCTAGGGCATAGTCACTTAGGGCCCAGAGAGGGGAGAGGTCAGGCTTGTCTTCAAATGTCAATGTTTCTGTTAAACCACGTGATGTTATGAAAAATATCAGAAGGGGAGGAGGACAGAATGGAGGCTTATCTTCTTATGGGAATGTGTCTGTAACTATTCTGTCCCCTCTGAGGTTGCCCTTATCTTGATTTAGTATATGGCCTAGAAGGCTCAATGTCTTTTCTGATCTTGTCCAGGAGGGGGTGTATTTGAGATGGGAATATCTATAATTGACAATTGATACAGTATATGCCATTGGATGAGGTAAAGTTTTGGTCCTATGTGGTACCAAGAACGAGATAGGAACTTCGTTTAGGAGACCAAACTGAACAATAATTTATAGCTAATGCTATCTAGCTATGGGATACTCCTCTTTCAAGTAAAAGGTTCTTTGTGTAATGTTCGCAACATCTGTTATTCGTCATGTGAGTTGAGATGGGTGTGTCTTGTCTATAAATGATACTAAGAACTGTTTTGTAAGCACTCTCAGAGATTTCATTTATAGACACTGAATTGATCTGAGAGTCAAAAAGGGCTATGGTGAAGCTCATATAATTAAATATGGACTTTATGATATAACTCTGTGTGTGGTTTGCTCTCCCATTATTTGGTAATAAAGGACATTTCCATGACAGGTCCAAAAGGGCAACACTACAGGCAGGGAAAAGGCTAGAAACGTAGTCTAGAAATGTAGAAAATTGGAGTGGGTCTAGGGTGTCAGGTATGGTGGAGGTGATATGATCCTTGACTAGTCTCTCAAAGCACTTCATGATGACGGAAGTGAGTGCTATGGGGAGATAGTCATTTAGCTCAGTTACCTTAGCTCGCTTTGAGAACAGGAACAATGGTGGCCCTCTTGAAGCATGTGGGAACAGCAGACTGGGATAGAGATTGATTGAATATGTCCATAAACACACCAGCCAGTCTGCGCATGCTCTGAGGACGCGGCTTGGGATGCCGTCTGGGCCGGCAGCCTTGCAAGGATTAACACATTTAAATGTTTTACTCACGTTGGCTGTGGTGAAGGAGAGCCCGCAGGTTTTGGTAGAGGGCCGTGTCAGTGGCACTGTACTGCCCTCAAAGCGAGCAAAGAAGTTGTTTAGTTTGTCTGGGAGCAAGACGTCTTTGTCTGCGACATCCTACAATATCACTACATTTTCCAAACATCCTACAATTCCACTAAATGATGCAAAATCTACTATACAACTAAATTATACTCATGTCCTACTTTACCACTGAATTTGGCAAACATCCTACCATATCACTGAATTATACAAACAACATACGAAATCACTGAGTTATACAACAATTCTGCTATACCACTAAATTATGCTAACATGCTATTATACCTCTAAAATATAACATTATTCTACAATACCACTAAATTATGAAAATTATACAAACATCCTACTATACCATTAAATAATACAAACATCCTACTATAGCACTAAATTATACAAACCTCTTACTATACCACTGAATTATACAAACATCCTACTGTACCACTAAATTAAACAAACATCCTACTGTACCACTAAATTAAACAAACATCCTACTATACCACTAAATTATACAAACATCCTACTATACCACTAAATTAAACAAACATCCTACTATACCACTGAATTAGACAAACATCCTACTATACCACTGAATTAGACAAACATCCTACTATACCACTGAATTAGACAAACATCCTACTATACCACTGAATTAGACAAACAGCATACCATACAACTAAATTATACTAACATCCTACCATATCATATCACTAAATTACACAAACATCCTACTCTACCACTAAATTGTACAAACACTTTACTATTCCACAATCTATGCAAACATCCCACTATACCACTAAACTATGCAAACATCCTACTATACCACTTTATTATAGAAACATCCTACTATACCAGTAAATTATACAACATCCTACTATACCACTAAATTAAGCAAACGTCCTATTATACCACTAAATTATGCAAACATCCTACTATACCAGTCAATTATACAACATCCTACTATACCACTAAATTATGCAAACATCCTACTATACCACTACATTTTGCAAGTCATACATATTTTAGCATTTGTGTTTCTCAATGAATGAATCAACCCAAAAATATCCAGTACATTTCCGTTGAAAACCACAGGACACTGTCATGACGTTGGCCTGTTGGGGTTAGGTTTATGACCCCTATAAATACCTTTCTCCTTTTCTCTCTCTCTACTCTATAGAATTGACTCTTGTTTAACATATAGAGTCTGGAAACATCAAAAGGTGGGAAACGGAACCATATTTCGGTAATCCAACCAGTTGAAAATATGCGTTGGTACTTAATGAATTTGATCACAGATCAGTTGTTGTCTGAGACATTACTACCAATGACAGGATGACATAAACTGAATCTTGGAATGTCGACACATTCTTGTTTTCAGATTCACATGGAATTGTTGTGCAATTTAAATGTTTACATATGAAATTATTTGTGAAAAGATTAATAAATGTAATTTTAGCTTCTTAAAAGGACAAGATCACCTACAGAACTAAGCCAACCTCAGCGTGAGCTCTGGTTGAACGACAATAACCTAACGAAGTTAGCATCGAATCTCAACGTGAAGGTGACGACCTACACGCTGAAGGATGATATATACCAGCCAGAATATAGCATGAGCATATAGCATGGCAACTTGGTATGAACTTTGAATTCTTATCCACTAAAGTGATACCACCTAGCCGTTGCGTTAGCAACAGCAGCTGTAAACATGGGCTAGGAAAGGACGGACAAAGTATACTGTCTACCACACTACACCGGTACTACCAAGTAACCGTTCTACCACCAGACATTCTTCGGAGGACTACCCGGCCATTCATCTATGACCAACCGATCAAAGCGCAGCTCAGAGTAAATATTTATTGTATTTTCCTTTATCAAATGGGCGGTTATTTAGAATGCATAGGATACTCTATTTAGGATAGCATAGCTGCCTTCGGCTCGATAGAGACACAAAATCTGTTTGTTCTTCAGTCTTCCCACTCTTTCATTCAAAACCCAACCCCCTTTCTTAGTGTAACTAGGCTTCAGATATGTTCCGTCCGCTAGGGACGTTTTCCTTTATGACATAATTTGTAATCAATGTATAATCCATTCTGTGTAGATGTAACTTTGTGTGATTATTTAGGTATTTAGTAAATAAATAATGACATTTTGTATTGCTGATTCAACTTGTTAGCCAGGGTTCGTGAAGATAACCAAGAATTTACAACTTTCAGATGAGACTGAATAAAGGGACGATTAAATATTGACTGCTACTGATGTAAAAGATTATTAGGTCTTTAAGAGTTTATTCGGAAGATAACATCTCTATAAACATTATTTCATGGTGCCCCGACCTCCTAGTTAATTACATTTATCTGATTAACTTAATCAGGTAATATCAATTACAGAGAAATTATTTTGTAGAATAGCATGTCATATCACTTAATACGGCATAACCAAAGACACGACAACACCGAATGTATTTTTCCTTATTCGTGTCTGTTAGCTAGTCTCGTCTACCTTTTACTTTGTGAAACACCACAATGAATGGTTGAAAAGTGTTCAACAACCCAGATGTAAAACTACACTGTGCTATTACATATACACAAAATAATCCCATCTCTCTCTTTCTCTCTCTCATGCCATCTTCCTTTGTCTATAGGTGTTATGATCATCTATTCTCTGAGAACTACAGGAGGTATGAAACACCCCATTTTGTTTTCCTACTAATCACCATGGTTGCATCCCAATTGGCACCCTCTTCCCTTTATAGTGCACTACTTTTGACCAGTAGTGCACTATATTGGGGATTGTGTGCCAATTGGGACGCATTCCATTATCCTAAGGGCAATAGTTATAAACAATCCTAACAGACAGACACTGCTGTTTTTGTTTGGAACCATAATAACCTTTTCCCCCAGACTGACTATGAAAGAGATGCAGAGGTCTTGGATGGTTTCTTGGTTGGGCATGCTCAAAAGCACACACACTAACTTACCCCTAACCCTAACTGGCTCCTAACCCTAACTGACCCCATAACCCAACCTGACCCTTAACCTTAACTGACCCCTAACCTTAACTGCCACCTAACTTTAACTGACCCATTTCACTCACTGTCCCCTAACCCTAACTGACCCCCAATGGACCCCTAACCTTATCCCTGCTGCTACCTCCTACTGCTACTCTCTCTTCTCCACAGCCTTCTGTGTCTGTCTGTCTGTCTGTCTGTCTGTCTGTCTGTCTGTCTGTCTGTCTGTCTGTCTGTCTGTCTGTCTGTCTGTCTGTCTGTCTGTCTGTCTGTCTGTCTGTCTGTCTGTCTGTCTGTCTGTCTGTCTGTCCATCCGCCTGCCCACGTGTGAGTCTGTGTGGGTACTGTCAGCAACCTCCCATTATCCTCTACTGCTCCAGACAGTCAGGCCACTTCGCCCACCAACACACATAGAAACACACTCCAGCCCACCAACACACGTCAGAAACACACTCCAGCCCACCAACCACGTCACACTGCAGCCCACCAACAGTCAGGCACACTCCAGCCCACCAACACACGTAGAAACACACTCCAGCCCACCAACACACGTAGAAACACACTCCAGCCCACCAACGCACGTAGAAACACACTCCAGCCCACCAACACACGTAGAAACACACTCCAGCCCAAACACACACTCCAGCCCACCAACGCATGTAGAAACACACTCCAGCCCACCAAAACACACTCCAGCCCACCAACACACGTAGAAACATACTCCAGCCCAACAACGCACGTAGAAACATACTCCAGCCCACCAACGCACGTAGAAACCCACTCCAGCCCACCAACACACGTAGAAACACACTCCAGCCCAACAACACACGTAGAAACATACTCCAGCCCACCAACGCACGTAGAAACATACTCCAGCCCACCAACGCACGTAGAAACCCACTCCAGCCCACCAACACACGTAGAAACACACTCCAGCCCAACAACACACGTAGAAACACACTCCAGCCCACCAACACATGTAGAAACACACACCAGCCCACCAATACATGTAGAAACACACTCCAGCCCACCAACGCACGTAGAAACACACTCCAGCCCACCAACGCACGTAGAAACACACTCCAGCCCACCAACACATGTAGAAACAAACTCCAGCCCACCAACACATGTAGAAACACACTCCAGCCCACCAACGCACGTAGAAACACACTCCAGCCCACCAACACATGTAGAAACACGCTCCAGCCCACCAACACATGTAGAAACACACTCCAGCCCACCAACGCACGTAGAAACACACTCCAGCCCACCAACGCACGTAGAAACACACTCCAGCCCACCAACGCACGTAGAAACACACTCCAGCCCACCAACACATGTAGAAACACGCTCCAGCCCACCAATACATGTAGAAACACACTCCAGCCCACCAACACACGTAGAAACACACTCCAGCCCACCAACGCACGTAGAAACACACTCCAGCCCACCAACGCACGTAGAAACACACTCCAGCCCACCAACACATGTAGAAACACGCTCCAGCCCACCAACACACAAAGATACACACTCCAGCCACCAACATGGAAAACATTTGTTTGATGTATTTGATACCATTCCACGTATTCCGCTCCAGCAAATACCACGAGCCCGTCCTCCCCAATTAAGGTGCCACCAACCTCCTGTGCAACACACACAACATACTCCCAGGCTGTCATAAGGACGCCTCACAGAGCCTGGCAGAAACACAACCCAGTGGAAAGGACAGAATATGGATGACTATAGATCCACAGCTTTTTTTCTGTCTCTATGGTTGTCTCACAGTCTGGGAATACACAATACATGATAATTACACCTGGCCTCCATCACACATCACATCTAAAAAACTACTCAGAATTCCTCACCAATCAACAAGCCAAGCGAGGCACCCATTTACTGTACTAAAGACTGATGCTTTTGAAATGTGCTGTTTTGTAACGAGGGATTGAGGGAATGGAACGTAAACTATGGACCAATTAGGACTAATGGATGGAAATTGAAGTTCTACAGAGCTCAACTAAAAAAACAGTTCATGTGACCTGTTAGAATTTCATACATACTCATCAGACATCAGTAATAAATCAATCATCGTTAACGCCAACATGCATTCGTACACTGCCTGCCTTATTTTCCAGTAGAGGTCTTATCTGTCAACTGCTTCTATCTCCTCTCTCTCTCTCTCTCTCTCTCTCTCTCTCTCTCTCTCTCTCTCTCAATTAAATTCAATGGGCTTTATTGGCATGGGAAACATATGTTTACATTGCCAAAGCAAATGAAATGGATAAACAAGTGAAGAAAAGAATAAAAAGTAAACAGTAAATATTCCACTCACAGAAGTTCCAAAATAATAGAGACATTTCAAATGTCATATGTCTATATAGAGTGTTATAACGTTGTGCAAATATTTCAAGTGCAAAAAGGAAAATAAATAAACATAAATATTGCTTGTAAATGATTTACAATGGTGTTTGATCTTCACTGGTTGCCCTTTTCTTGTGGCAACAGGTCACAAATCTAGCTGCTGGGATGGCATATGAGAGTTTATCAAAATTGGATTTGTTCTTGAATTCTTTGTGGGTCTGTCTAATCTGAGGGAAATATGTGTCTCTAATATGGTCATATGGTAGGAGGTTAGGAAGTGCAGCTCAGTTTCCAACTCATTTTGTGGGCAGTGTGCACATATCCTGTCTTCTCTTGAGAGCCAGGTCTGCCTACGGCTGCCTTTCTCAATAGCAAGGCTATGCTCACTGAGTCTGTACATAGTCAAAGCTTTTCTGAATTTTGGGTCAGTCACAGTGGTCAGGTTTTCTGCCACGGTGTACTCTCTGTTTAGGGCCAAATAGCATTCTAGTTTGCTCTGTTTTTTTGTTAACTCTTTCCAATACGTAAGTATGTATCTTTTTGTTTCTGATGATTTGGAATTGATCTAATTGTATTGCTGTCCTGGTGCTCTGTGGGGTATGATTGTGAACAGAGCCCCAGGACCAGCTTGCTTAGGGGACTCTTATTCAAGTTCATCTCTCTGTAGGTGATGGCTTTGTTATGGAAGGTTTGGGAATCACTTCCTTTTAGGTGGTTGTAGAATTTCCATCACTCTCCTTCTTGGTAATTTGGCCCTTACACAGCCTGGATGTGTGTTGGTTCATTGTCCTGTTGAAAAACAAATGATAGTCCCACTAAGCCCAAACCAGATGGGATGGTGTATCATTGCAGAATGCTGTGGAAGCCATGCTGGTTAAGTGTGCCTTGAATTCTAAATAAATCACAGAAAGTGTCACCAGCAAAGCACCCCGACACCATAACACCTCCACTTCCATGCTTTACGGTGGGAAGTACACTGGCGGAGATCATGTGTTCACCCACATCGCATCTCACAAAGACACGGCTGTTGAATCCAAAAATCTCCAATTTGGACTCATCAGACCAAAGGACAGATTTCCATTGGTCTAATGTTCAATGCTCATGTCTCTTGGCCCAAGCAAGTCTCTTCTTATTGGTGTCCTTTAGTAGTGGTTTCTTTGCAGCAATTTGACCATGACGGACTGATTCACACATTCTCTTCTTAAACCTGTTAAGGCTAGACGTTCCGCTAGCTCTGCAATATCAGTTGAAATTGCAGAGCGCAAAATTCAAATTAAATTATTAGAAATATTTAACTTTCATAAAATCACAAGAGCAATACACCAAAATAAATCTTAACCTCTTGTTAATCCAGCCACCGTGTCAGATTTCAAAAGAAGATTTCCTTCTTTATATCCCCAAAATGTCAATTTATTTGGCACGTTTGATTCAGAAATAGACCGGTTCCAACTTGACCAACATGACTACAAATGATCTAATAAGTTACCTGTAAACTTGGTCCAAACATTTCAAACAGCCTTCCTAATCCAACTTTAGTTATCCTAAAATGTAAATAATAGATACAATTTAAGACGGAATATACTGTCTTCAATAGCGGATATAATCAAAGTGGAGCGAGTTCCAGGTCACGAGCACCAAACAAAAGAGTCAACTTGGCTTGATACTCAGATTGAACAGCCCTACTTCTTCATTTCTCAAAGGAAAAACATTAACCAATTTCTAAAGACTGTTGACATTTAGTGGAAGCCATAGGAACTGCATCCAGGTGCCTCATAAATCTAGTTTCCCATAGAAATCTAATAGAAAACACAGTGACCTCAAAAATGTTTTTTCCTGGATGGTTTGTCCTCGGGTTTTTGACCTGCCAAATAAGTTATATTATGATCACAGACATCATTTTAACAGTTTTAGAAACTTTAGAATGTTTTCTATCCAAATCTACATATATGCATATCCTCTGAAGCATTTATTTCTGCAATTTCTGAGCCTGGTAACTCTAATGAACCGATCCTCTGCAGCAGAGTTAACTCTGGGTCTTCCATTTCTGTGGCGGTCCTCATGAGAGCCAGATTCATCATAGCGCTTGATGGTTTTTGCAACTGCACTTGAAGAAACTTTGAAAAATCTTTAAATATTCAGTATTGACTGACCTTCATGTCTTAAAATAGTGATGGGTTGTTGTTTCTCTTTGCTTATTTGTGCTGTTCTTGACATAATATGGACTTGGTCTTTTACCAAATAGGGCTATCTTTTGTATACCTCCCCTACCTTGTCACAACACAACCGAGTGGCTCAAACACATGAAGTAGGAAATAAATTCAACAAATTAACTTTTTAGAAGGCACACCAAAGGGGGAGGAATTGCAATCTACTGCAGAGATAGCCTGCAAAGTTCTGTCATGCTTTCCAGGTCTATACCCAAACAGTTTGAACTTCGAATTAAAAAAATGAACCTCTCCAGAAATAAGTCTCTCACTGTTGCCGCCTGCTATCAACGTCCCTCCGCTCCCAGCTGTGCCCTAGCCACCATTTGTGAATTGATCGTCCCCCATCTAGCTTCAGAGTAAGTTCTGTTAGTTTACCTAAACTTGGATATGCTTAACACCCCGGCAGTCCTACAATCTAAGCTAGAAGCCCTCAATCTCACACAAATCATCAAGGAACCCACCGGGTACAACCCTAAATCCGTAAACATGGGCACCCTCATAGACATTATCCTGACCAACTTGCCCTCCAAATACACCTCCCTTGTTTTCAATCAAGATCTCAGCGATCACTGCCTCATTGCCTGTATCCGCTATGGGTCTGTGGTCAAACGACCACCCCTCATCATTTTCAAACGTTCCCTAAAACACTTCTGTGAGCAGGCCTTCCTAATCGACCTGGCCTGGGAATCCTGGAAGGATATTGACCTCATCCCTTCAGTCAAGGATGCCTGGTCATTCTTTAAAAGTAATTTTATCACCATCTTAGATAAGCATGCACCGTTCAAAAAATGCAGAACTAAGAACAGATATAGCCCTTAGTTCACTCCAGACCTGACTGCCCTTGACCAGCACAAAACATCCTGTGGCGGACTGCAATAGCATCGAATAGTCCCCACGATATGCAACTGTTCAGGAAAGTCAGGAACCAATACACGCAGTCAGTCAGGAAAGCAAAGGCTAGCTTTTTCAAGCAGAAATTCGCATCCTGTAGCTCTAACTCCAAAATGTTTTGGGACACTGTAAAGTCCATGGAGAACAAGAGCACCTCCTGCCAGCTGCCCACTGTACTGAGGCTAGGTAACACTGTCACCACTGATAAATCCATGATAATCGAACATTTCAATAAGCATGGCCATGCCTTTTCTGCTCTTTTGCACACCAGTATCTCTACTTGCACATCATCATCTGCTCATTTATCACTCCAGTGTTAATGTTTACTCCATGTGTAACTCTGTGTTGGTGTCTGTGTCACACTGCTTTGCTTTATCTTGGCCAGGTCGCAGTTGCAAATGAGAACTTGTTCTCAACTAGCCTACCTGGTTAAATAAAGGTGAAATAAATAAAATAAAACATATATTAAAAAAACACCTGTTAATCGAAATGCATTCCAGGCGACTACTTCATGAAGCTGGTTGAGAGAATGCCAACTGTGTGCAAAGCTGTCATCAAGGCAAAGGCTGGCTATTTGAAGAATCTCAAATATAAAATATATTTTGATTTGTTTAACATTTTTTGAGTTTCTACAGGATTCCATATGTGTTATTTTGTAGTTGTGATGTCTTCACTATTATTCTACAATTTAGAAAATTGTAAAAAATAAAGAAAAGCCCTTGAATGAGTAGGTTTTCTAAAACTTTTGACCAGTTGTGTACACACATGCACACACACACACATGCATGCACCCATTAACCTACACATTCACACACACACACACACACACACACACACACACACACACACACACACACACACACGCGCACACACACACACGCATCAGCCCATTGCATTCCCACACATTCCTTTTTCTCCTTTTGCATGTCTAGACACATCTGTCACCTCCACAGTGAGGGATTTGAGGCAGATTTAGCATTTGTCAAGGTGATGCAATCAATGAGCCAATACATGCAACTATCAATGACAAAAAAACATTTGGCTTATAATTCATGTCAAACAAAGGCTCTGTCACTGGTTTGGTTTTATAGCTACTCTATTGTGGAAAGATATAAAGTTATAAATGATGTAAGTTAGATGTCAGTGACATTCTATGGTTTTCGTCTGGCTGTTTCGATCGGTCAGTTGCACTTTATAGTTCTGAGTCAGGGGATATGGTTGTAAAACCTGTTTCTTGGTCCAATGGGGCTGGAAGGTCCAAATGGGTCTCTGTGTTGGTTAATGTGGCGTCTCATGCTAAGAGTGGGCTGGGGACATCATAATGATTCCCAGGCTGAATGAGTTTGTTCATTAATGAAGTTTTCCAGCTTGCTCAGCTCTCCCCGTCTCTGCTAATGAGTCATCTCTAGCGTAATTAGCGGTTTGCCTGATTAAGTCATAAGAACGGAGACAGCAGTATCCTGCTAGAGAGGACACACCCCGCTGTTTACCTGTAGGCAGAAATGAAAGACAAAAAAACTATGGGAAATCTACATTACATGTAAAATATGTCTGAGTTAAAACCCTACAACATTCAAAATGTAATAAGGGTGGTATGGGGAGCACCCAAACTTTGGTGTCCTTCAATCGTCAGCGCACCAGGAGGAGCACTAGGTCTGTGAGCACACACGCACACATATAGTCACACACACTCATTAAATAACGGGGGCCTGATGTCATCTGGGTGGCTCCTTTTTGCCCTGAGTGGTGACATCTCTAATAGCTGCCTACTGGCCCAGGGCCCAGATTCAAAAAACCTTCTGAAGTAGAACTTTCTTCTTAACTGACATGTTTACCTTAAATATAGACTTAAGACGAAAGATAGGCCAAGTTGCTATTCCTCAAAAAGGTTATTGGAAATTGTCTTGAACTTTTTCTTATGTTTCTCCTTAATAAGCAAGAAGTTAAGAAGAAATGTGATTCTTGAAAATGTTCTTAATTCCAAGATAGCTAAACTCTTGTCTTAAACTCAGTGCAGTGAAAGAAAAAGCTTCTGAAAGCAATTAAACATGTTTAATTCACTCACAAACTTCATCTGAAAGTTTCAGTGTTGATCATTTGAAAGCGAAGAACATGTTTTAGAACATTATTCTTAGTAAGAAATATTCTAACTTGATTGCTATTACTAGCTAGATAACTAGCTAAAATGGTTGCCTAGCAACACACATCTAAAGGAGATTTGTAAGAAGATATTTGAGAGGTTTCTCATGAAAAATCACTAAATCTTAAGATTTGTTGAGGATTTGCACTTACAAACTATCTTATGAACTTCTTATTTTTTTCTTAAGAAGCGTGTTTTGTGAATCTGGGTGCACAGTCAATTACAGTTAATGATACCCTATATGGTTTGGAAGTGAAGAACATTTTCTAAAAACACGGTAAATGTTTCTGTAATTTCAACAGTGACACAATTTATAGTGAATATCTTTTTTAACACAACATGTAAAGCTGAAATAAAACATCCCAGAAATGTTCCTTGTGCAAAAAAAGCTTATTTCTCTCATATTTTTCACACAAATATGTTTACATCCCTGTAGTGAGCATTTCTGTTTTGCCAAGATCATCCATCTACCTGACATCTGAGGCATATCAAGAAGCTGATGCCACAGATGTCTCACATTTTGAGGGAGTGTGCAATTGGCATGCTGACTGCAGGAATGTCCACCATAGATGTTACCAGATAATTTTATGTTAATTTCCCTACCATTAGCCTCCTCCATCATGATTTTATTAGAATCTGGGAATAAATCCAACCGGCCTCACAACCGCAGACCACGTGTAACCACGCCAGCCCAGGACTTCCACATCCAGATTCTTCACCCCTGCCCAGTCATGTGAAATCTATAGATCAAGGCCTAATTTATGTATTTCAATTTACGGATTTCCTTTAACTGTATGAACTGTAACTCAGTAACATTTTTGAAATTGTTGAATGTTGCATTTATATTTTTGTTCAGTATAGAATGCACAGTAAAATACCTTAAATGTGTTTTGCATAATTCATTTTGAAAGAGTCTCTGGATCGTTAACATATTTGTAGGTGTGCCTTGTAACAGACTTTATTTGTTGCACCACTGAGAGAGAATTCTCTACCCCCACAGAATACAGGTATATACTGTGTTTAGTTAATTCTGTAAACCTGGTCCTAAAAATCAACAGTAAGCTACTGTAATAAGCTACTGTAATTCAGAATACAGTACCACACTGCATTTTTGGAGAAGCAAAAAACATTTTGAACACATTGTAAAATCTGTAACTTGTTTGTACGGTAACTTATTGGCGTCAACCTCTAAGTTACTGTAGGAAAGGTACAGAATTGTTTAATAGTTTTTCAATACAATTAAACAATAAAGTACTGTATTGCTGTGTTGCTATATATTTAGAGCAGTATACTGTACTGTACATTATGGTGCATGCTGGAAAGATATTGTGGGACGGGAATGAATTTCTGGCTCATTAATTGAGGTGTGCCTTGTAAGAAGCTATATTTGTTGCACCCATTAGTCAGAGTACTATACCAATTTAAGTGAAATGTGACATTGGTTCTCTAACAGTTGTATATATTGCCCTTTATGGTTGTGAGGTCTGGGGTCCGCTCACCAACCAAGAATTCACAAAATGAGACAAACACCAAATTGAGACTCTGCATGCAGAATTCTGCAAAAATATCCTCTGTGTACAACGTAGATAATAATGCATGCAGAGCAGAATTAGGCCGATACCCAATAATTATCTAAATCCAGAAAAGAGACGTTCAATTCTACAACCACCTAAAAGGAAGTGATTCCCAAACCTTCCATAACAAAGCCATCACCTACAGAGAGATGAACCTGGAGAAGAGTCCCCTTAGCAAGCTGGTCCTGGGGCTCTGTTCACAAACATAAACACACCCCACAGAGCACCAGGACAGCAGCACAATTAGACCCAACCAAATCATGAGAAAATAAAAAGATAATTACTTGACAAATTGGAAAGAATTAACAAAAAAAAGAGCAAACTCGAATGCTATTTGGCCCTAAACAGAGAGTACACAGAATACAGAATACCTGACCACTGTGACTGACCCAAACTTAAGGAAAGCTTTGACTATGTACAGACTCAGTGAGCAAAGCCTTGCTATTGAGAAAGGCCGTAGGAAGACATGGCTCTCAAGAGAAGACAGGCTATGTGCACACTGCCCACAAAATGAGGTGGAAACTGAGCTGTACTTCCTAACCTCCTGCCCAATGTTTGACCATATTAGAAATACATACTTCACTCAGATTACACAGATCCACAAATAATTTGAAAACAAATCCAATTTTGATAAACTCCCATATCTACTTGGTGAAATTCCACAGTGTGCCATCACAGCAGCAAGATTTGTGACCTGTTGCCACAAGAAAAGGGCAAGCAGTGAAGAACTAACACCATTGTAAATACAACCCATATTTATGCACATTTATTTTCCCTTGTGTACTTTAACCATTTGTACATTGTTACAACACTGTATATATGTATACAATATTACATTTGTCTTTATTGTTTTTAAACTTACACCTTTAATGGTTGAATATTTAACCCTGTACTTTTGATCTGTTTAGGTATGCAGAAGTGAAAATTATATTCAACACCATTATATTCAACACCAAGTATTCATAAACATTCTGTAATATGCAAATGCCTAGCAGCCAACCTGCTGGCTCCAATTCCTTGTAATTTAAGTAATTTAATGTACAAATAACTCTATTAGTCACTTTTTGTATATTGTACTGTGTTCCATTGCTTTGGCATTATAATAAATTACAGGAAACTGGTATCAAGAGCCTTTGGAAGGTATTTAGACCCTTTCCCTTTTTCCACATTTTATTACGTTCCAGCCTTATTCTAAAATGGATTAAGTACATGTTCTTCCTCATCAATCTACACCCAATACCCCATAATGATGAAGTGAAAACAGGTTTTTAGAAAGTTTAGCAAAATTACAAAAAATTCAGTATTCAGACCATTTGCAATGAGGCTTGGATTTGAGCTTAGGTGCATCCTGTGTCCATTGAAAATCCTTCAGATCTTTCTGCAACTTGATTGGAGTCTACCTGTTGTAAATTAAATTGATTGGACATGATTTGGAAAAGAACACACACCTTTCTATATAAGGTCACACAGTTGACAGTGTATGTCAGAGCAAAAAAAACATGCTATGAGGTAAAAGGAATTGTGCGTAGAGCTCCGAGACAGGACTGTGTAAAAGCACAGATATGAGGAACGGTACCAAAACAACTTTGCAGAATTGAAGGTCTCCAAGAACACAGTGGCCTCCACCATTATTAAATGGGAAAAGTTTGGAAGCACCAAGACTCTTCCTAGAGCTGGCCGACCTGGCCAAACTGAGCAATCGGTGGAGAAGGGCCTTGGTCAGGAAGGTGACCTAGAATCCGATGATCACTCTGACAGAGCTCCAGAGTTCTTCTGTGGAGATGGGAAAACCTTACAGAAGGACAACCATATCTGCAGCACTCCACCAATCAGGCCTTTATGGTAGTGGCCAGACGGAAGCCACTCCTCAGTGAAAGGCACCTGCCAGCCCACTTGGAGTTTGCTAAAAGCCACCTACTGTAAAGGACTAAGACCATGAGAAGCAAGATTCTCAATTCTGATGAAACCAAAATGAATCTCTTTGGCCTAAATGCCAAACCTGGCAACATCCCTACGTGAAGCATGGTGGTGGCAGCATCATGCTGTGGGGATGTTTTTCAGGAACTGGGAGCCTAGTCAGGATCGAGGGAAAGAGCAACAGAGCAGAGAGGTCCTTGATGAAAACCTGCTCCAGATCTCACAGGACCTCAGAATGGGGTGAAGGTTCACCTTCCAACAGGCCAACAACCGTAGGCACACAGCCAAGACAACTCAGGAGTGGCTTCGTTACAAGTCTCTAAATGTCCTTGTGTGGCCCAGCCAAAGCCTGGACTTGCTCCCGATCTAACATCTCTGGAGAGGCCTGAAAATAGCTGTGCAGCGACACTCCCCATCCAACCTGAAAGACATTGAGAGAAGAATGGGAGAAAAAATTTGATATTTCAGGGGGGGTTCATTTTTTTTATATACATTTGAAAGAAATTCTTGTCATTGTGGTGTATTGTGTGTAGATTGATGGGGGGAGGGGTACTATTTAATCCATTTTAGAAAAAGGCTGTAATGTAACAAAATGTCGAAAAAGTTAAGAGGTCTGAATACTTTCTGAATGCACTGTATATCTCAGTAATGTATTGGCACTATCCAGAGATGCAGTTGTCGGAGATATATCATATGTTGTTGTAATTAACATTATTTTAAGGAGCAGTGTATCCTTAACATCAACATCATTTTCAGTAATGGTTAGAGAAACATTTTTCTTGCTTTGACTATGATGTATATTTTTTGTATCAGCCTTGGTTGAATGCACTGACTGTAAATTGCTTCGGACGAGCACGAGCTAAATGACCAAAATGAACATGTAAATATTTAAACTTGCAAAAAACACTGGGTAATATGTCTCAGGTTAATTACAGTATTATCCTATAATTGTAATTGTTCATGTGAATTAGATTACAGTAACTGACATGGTACTATAAATTAGATCATAGTAACATTTTGGGTACTGTAAAATGGATTACAGTAGCTTCATTGTAAAACATAATGACTGTAATCTACTGGCCAATTGATGCCAGTAAGTTGCCATATATTTTACAGGAAATGTTTTACAATGACGATAAAGAGAACACTAAGTCTGACAGGTCTTGAAAGAGGTACAGTAGACAATATGCATTACTATGACAGTCAGAGAAGGTGAAAAGGGGAACTGCTTCAGAAATTCTCTGTAATCTCATCATTTCAGTTTACATCTCACAATGTCACCCAAACATCTCTCCCATTTCAAACTTGTATTTTTCACGATTGGATTGGGGACTTTGGTATTGTCCCTTTTGGGATGAGGGGCCATTGACCTTACCAGTAGTCACTAGGCCAGTTCTTAGTGGTATAGAACATTGCAGAAGCTATGCCAGCGTCCCAAATGGAACCCTTTTCCCTATATAGTGCACTACTTTTTACCAGGGTCCATAGGGTGCCATTTCGGATTCAACCTCTGCCTGTTCACCCCAGGAGTTGTCAATTAACAAGCCTCATGATTTAACATCTTCCATGGAGAGAGGGGAGGGCCACTGGGTGCTGTGAGAGGGCTAGGGGCTCTGATCCTGGGCTTGCTGTTTAGACAGAGGTTCCTGTTCCACTCCATGGTCTGCTTGAGGTTAATGTCCTGGTCATCGCAGATCACTCTTAATTGAGAGGATGGGATGATAGGATGCGTCCCAAACGCATCCATTTCTCTTTATAGTGCATTACCTTTGACCAGGACCCATAGGGCTTTTGATCAAAAGTAGTGCAATATATAGGAAATAGGGTGCCATTTGGGACGCGGTGAGTCTGTAATGTGTTCAAGGCACGGCAGGAGTAAATCTCTGTTTCCTATGCAGTTGGGTGTCAAGCCCCCCAACAGGGTGCCTCGCTCTTCTTGACAAAAATACAATAATCAGGAATGACTGCCGTTTACACCGGGTGCCAGACAGACCCGACCAAACCTGCATGGCTGACTGGCTGGATTCATAGGTGAGATCTGAGTCTCACGACACATCCAACCACATGCCACCATCTATTACAACACGGATTAACACTTCTTGAACGAAACCACGACACACACAGATGAAGACACACACAACAAGGACACCTCTAGAGCAGTAGCTTGTACGCTAAGGGGACAGTTTCTAAACAAAGTTGTGGCAAACAACAGCAGCCGTCAGGAGTTTTCACAAGAAGCACGAACACCCTGTTTCCTCTGATCTATCTTGTGTATTGCCAGAGAGGAACCGAAACACCCCGCAGATTATATTTCCTGAGGAGAGAGAGTTTGCCATTTAAGGCTAACATTTCTGCAGGATTGTCTTTAGTGCACCTGGGAGGAGAGAAGAGGCTAGCTGCAGGAGAATGTTGTTTAGTGCTCTAAAAAGCTGCCTGACAATTCCTCTTAACTTCGCCACAGAGTTTAATGGCAGGGGCAGAGGGTAGTGCATGGGGGGATGGAGGGGGGAATTGAACTTGTGTCCACTTCACAGCTTTTCTGTTTCTCCTCAGGGGGATAGAGCTCAACAGGGGTTTCCAGTGTGTGTGTTTCTCTCTCTCGCGCTCTCTCTCTCAGTGTGTGTGTGTGTGTGTGTGTGTGTGTGTGTGTGTGTGTGTGTGTGTGTGTGTGTGTGTGTGTGTGTGTGTGTGTGAGAAGGTGTGAGTCGCGCAGTAGACACCCTGGCAGGAAGGTGGCAGGAGAACACCTTCCCCCTAAGATACCATGTAATTGCCCTCCTTTATAAGTGTGTGTGCTTGCGTGTGTGTGTGGGAACCTGTGTGTGTGCGTGCATGGGAGTTTGTGTGCTTGACATTGTGTGCGTGTAGTTGTGAGTGTGTAGTCGTGTATGCAATTGTATGTATGACTGTGCTCATGTGTGTGCGTGCGAGAGTGTGGAGCCACACTGTCTTCTTATACAGGCTAATTCCTGACTCTCCTTTTCTAGTTTGTGTTTCTCACCACAGGTCATTACACTGAAACACTCCAATGAAGCAGCAAATTACTATTTTTGGCAACGAAAATGTCTAAGAATTATTTCTCTGGAGATAATAATTGGCAGCATCAGGCGGCAAAAGTGAGAAGCTAGATCTCAACATTGTCCATTGCTTAATGCTAACAACTATAGCTATCAGCTATCAACAATTTCCTTTAATTTGAACGACTAAGTCTCATTACTCTTATCTACTGACATGATTCAATGGTAGTACAAAACAAGGACTTATTTAGAGTGTAATGTTAGTAGCAGACAGCCAACAAGGCTGTTGGGATATGTTTAGTACTTGGGTTTGGGTGGCCATGATTTAGCTAGTGCAGATCTGTGTCTAGACATAATATTTGTCTCCGTCAACGACATTGACATACTGTAATATGTGTCTCAAATGGCACCCTGTTCCCTATATGGTGTACTACTTTAAAACTAGTAGAATATATGGGGAATAGTGTGAATTTAAAAACCATAGTGAAAACCTGACTAAGAAAAGGATAACAAAACAAAAAAATGCATAGACACTCAATTTATCTCAGTCTATGATGCTGGCATATTCTATAATTTTATTTGATTTATTTCAGCTTTATTTTACCAGGTAGGCTAGTTGAGAACAAGTTCAAATCAAATCAAATCAAATCAAATTTTATTTGTCACATACACATGGTTAGCAGATGTTAATGCGAGCGTAGCGAAATGCTTGTGCTTCTAGTTCCGACAATGCAGTAATAACGAACAAGTAATCTAACTAACAATTCCAAAAAAAACTACTGTCTTATACACGGTGTAAGGGGATAAAGAATATGTACATAAGGATATATGAATGAGTGATGGTACAGAGCAGCATAGGCAAGATACAGTAGATGATATCGAGTACAGTATATACATATGAGATGAGTATGTAAACCAAGTGGCATAGTTAAAGTGCCACTGCCTGTTCTCATTTACAACTGCGACCTGGCCAAGATAAAGCAAAGCAGTTCGACACATACAACAACACAGAGTTACACATGGAATAAACAAACATACAGTCAATAATACAGTAGAAAAAGTCTTTAAACTGTACAGTGTGTGCAAATGAGGTAAGATAAGGGGGGTAAGCCAATAAATAGGCCATGGTGGCGAAGTAATTACAGTATACCAATTAAACACTGGAGTGATAGATGTGCAGAAGATGAAGTAGATGACATAATTACATATTCTACAAAAAATATCCCTCCTCGTCACTGAATCAACATCTAACTACTGTATCTAACTGAATCTGTATCTAACTACTGAATCTAATAACAGTATATCTTCTGTATCTATCTGAATCGGTATCTAACTACGGTATCTAATTGAATCTGTATCATTGTACTGCATCTAGCTACTGTACCTAGCTACTGTATCTAACTAGTGTGTCTAACTTAATCTGTATCCAACAACTGGATCTAATTAATATGTAACTACTGTACTGTATCTAACTGAATCTGTATCTAACTAAATCAAATCAAATAGACTTCACCGTGAAATGCTTACTTATAAGCCATTATTAACCAGCATTGCAGTTCAAGAAGAAGACAATATTTACAAAGTAGACTAAAATATAAAGTAATAATAAAAAGTAACACAATAAGAATAACAATAACGAGGCTATATACAGGGGGCAACGGTACCGAGTCAGTGTGCGTGGGTACAGGCTAGTTGATGTAATCTGTACATGTAGATGGGGGCGAAGTGACTATGCATAGGTAACAAACAAACAGCAAGTACCATCCGTGTATAAAAGGGAGGGGGGGAGTCAATGTAAATTGTCCGGTGGCGATTTTATGAATTGTTCAGCAGTCTTATGGCTTGGTGGTAGAAGCTGTTGAGGAGCTTTTTGGTCCTAGACTTGGAACTCTGGTACCGCTTGCCGTGCGGAGAAGAGAAAACAGTGACTGGAGTCTCTGACAATTTTATGGGCTTTCCTCTAACACCGCCTATTATATAGGTCCTGGATGGCAGGAAGCTTGGCCCCAGTGAGGTAATGGGCCGTTCGCATTTCCCTCTGAAGCGCCTTACGGTCAGACGCCGAGCAGTTGGCATACCAGTCGATGATGCAACCGGTCAGGATGCTCTCAATGGTGCAGCTGTAGAACCTTTGAGGATCTGGGGACCCATGCCAAATATTTTCAGTCTCCTGAGGGGGAAAATATTCTGTTGTGCCCTCTTCACGACTGTCTTGGTGTGTTTGAACCATGAAAGTTTGTTAGTGATGTGGACACCAAGGAACTTGATCCTCTCGACCCTTTTCACTACAGTCGATGTTAACGGGGGCCTGTTAGGCCCGCCTTTTCCTGTGGTCCACGATCAGCTCCTTAGTCTTTCTCACATTGAGTTAGAGGTTGTTGCCTTGGCACCACACTGCCATTTCTCTGACCTCCTCCCTATAGGCCGTTTCACACTGTTGTGTTGTCAATAAACTTAATGATGGTGTTGGAGTCGTGTTTGGCCACACAGTCATAGGTGAACAGGGAATACAGGAGGGGACTAAGTACACACCCCTGAGGGGCCCCAGTGTTAAGGATCAGTGTGGCAGACGTGTTGTTGCCTACTCCTACCTCCTGGGGGCGACCCGTCAGGAAGTCCAGGATCCAGTTGCAGAGGGAGGTGTTTAGTCCTTAGCTTAGTGATGAGCTAAGTGGGCACTATGGTGTTGAACGCTGAGCTGTAGTCAATGAACAGCATTCTCACATAGGTGTTCCTTTTGTTCAGGTGAGAAAGGGCAGTGTGGAATGAGATTGAGATTGTGTCATCTGTGGATCTGTTGGGGCGGTATGCGAATTGGAGTGGGTCTAGTGTGTCTGGGAGGATGTTGTTGATGTGAGCCATGACCAGCCTTTCAAAGCACTTCATGGCTACAGACGTGAGTGCCACGGTGCGGTAAAATCATTTCGGCAGGTTACCTTCTCTTCCTTGGGCACAGGGACTATGGTGGTCTGCTTGAAACATGTAGGTAATACATACTCAGTCAGGGAGAGGTTGAAAATGTCAGTGAAAACACTTGACAGTTAGTCCGCGCATGCTTTGAGTACACGTGCTGGTAATCTGTCTGGCCCAGTGGCTTTGTGAATGCTGACCTGTTTAAAGGTTTTGTTCACACCGGCTACCAGGAAAGTTATCACACAGTCATTCAGAACAGCTGTTCCTCTCATGTATGCTTCAGTGTTGCTTTAGCTCGCGTCACCAGTCAGCTCACGTCTGGGTTTCCCTTTGTAGTTCGTAATAGTTTTCAAGCCCTGCCACATCCGACGAGCGTCAGAGCCGGTGTGGTAGGATTAATTCTTAATCCTGTATTGACGCTTTGTTTGTTTGATGGTTCGTCTGAGGGCATAGCGGGATTTCTTATAAGCATCCGGATTAGACTCCCGCTCCTTGAAAGCATCAACTCTAGCCTTTAGCTCGTATTGATGAAGCCGATGACTGAGGTGGTGTATTCCTCAGTGCCATTGGATGAATCCCGGAACCTATTCCAGTCTGTGCTATCAAAACAGTCCTGTAGTGTAGCATTCACGTCATCTGACCACTTTTGTATGGAGCGTATCACTGGTTCTTCCTGTTTTAGTTTTTGCTTCTAAACAGGAATCTGGAGGACAGAATTATGGTCAGATTTGCCAAATGGGGAGCGGGGGAGAGCTTTGTTTGCATCTCTGTGTGTGGAGTAAAGGTGGTCTAGGATTTTTTCCCCCCTGAATGCACATGTGACATTCTGGTAAACATTTGGTAAAACTAATTTAACTTCTTGGATATAGGGGGCGCTCTTTTAATTTATGGATAAAAAAACGTTCCCGTTTTAAACAAGATATTTTGTCACGAAAAGATGCTCGACTATGCATATAATTGACAGCTTTGGAAAGAAAACACTCTGACGTTTCCAAAACTGCAAAGATATTGTCTGTGAGTGTCACAGAACTAATGCTGCAGGCGAAACCAAGATGAAATTTCATACAGGAAGTGCCCCAGATTTTGAATGCGCTGTGTTCCAATGTCTCCTTATATGGCTGTGTATGGGTCACGAATTAGACTTTCTGTCATTTCCCCAAGGTGGCGACAACATTGTGACGTATTTGTAGGCAAATCATTGGAATATTGACCTTAAGAGACTACATCTACCAGGTGGCCGCTTGGTGTCCTCCGTCGCAATTATTGCGTAATCTCCAGCTGCGTGTCTTTTTCAGTTTGCTTCGAGGAGAAACACAGCTGCCACAAATGATTTATCATCGAATAGATATGTGAAAAACACCTTGAGGATTGATTCTAAACAACGTTTGCCATGTTTCTGTCGATATTATGGAGTTAATTTGGTAAAAAGTTTGGCGTTGTAGAGACTGCATTTTCAGATTTTTTTCATAGCCAAACGTGATGAACAAAACTGAGCGATTTCTCCTACACAAATAATATTTTGGGAAAAAATGAACATTTGCTATCTAACTGAGAGTCTCCTCATTGAAAACATCCGAAGTTCTTCAAAGGTAAATGATTTTATTTGAATGCTTTTCTTGTTTTTGTGAAAATGTTGCCTGCTGAATGCTAGGCTTAATGCTATGCTAGCTATCAATAATCTTACACAAATGCTTGTGTAGCTATGGTTGAAAAGCATATTTTGAAAATCTGAGATGACAGTGTTGTTAACAAAAGGCTAAGCTTGTGAGTGAATATATTTCTTTCATTTCATTTGTGATTTTCATGAATAGTTCATGTTGCGTTATGGTAATGAGCTTGACGCTATAATTACGCTCCCGGATACGGGATTGCTCGACGCAAGAAGTTAAGTTTGCCTGCATTAAAGTCCCCGGCCAAAAGGAGCGCCGCTTCTGGGTGAGCATTTTCTTACAGAGTTGGTTGAGAGCTGGACGGTCTTAGTGCCAGCTTCGCTTTGTGGTGGAAAATAGATGGCTACGAATAATACAGATGAGAACTCTCTTGGTAGATCGTGTGGTCTACACCTTATCATAAGGTGGTCTACTTCAGGCAAGCAATACCTCAAGACTTATTTAATATTAGACATCGCGCACCAGCTGTTATTGACAAAAAGACACACACCCCCACCTCTCATCTTACCAGAGGTAGCGTCTCTGTTCTGCCTACAAATAATACAGATGAGAACTCTCTTGGTAGATAGTGTCGTCTACACCTTATCATAAGGTGGTCTACTTCAGGCAAGCAATACCTCAAGACTTATTTAATTTTAGACATCGCGCACCAGCTGTTATTGACAAAAAGACACACACCCCCACCTCTCGTCTTACCAGAGGTAGCGTCTCTGTTCTGCCGGTGCATGGAAAATCCCGCTAGCTCTATATTGTCCATATCTTCGTTCACCCACGTCTTGGTGAAACATAAGATGTTACGGTTTTTTATGTCCCGTTGGTAGGATAATATTAATATAATAATATAATATTAGGTCATCAATTTTATTTTCCAATGATTGCACGTTAACAAGAACAATGGAAGGCAATGGGAGTTTACTCGCTCGCCTCCGGATTCTCAGAAGGGTGCCTGATCTGCAGCCTCTTTCTGGCGTCTTTTCTACACGCAAAAGGTGTGGATCTGGGCCTGTTACAGTGAAAGCAGGATATCCTTCTCGTCAGACTTGTTAAACGAAAAAGTTTTTTTCCAGTCAGTGCTGAGTTATCACTTTTCTGATGTCCAGAAGTTATTTTCGGTCATAAGCAGCAACATTATGTACACAATAAGTTAAAAAATAAGTTACACAAAACACAAAAAAAAACATAACAAAATTTAACAATTGGTTTGGAGAATGTAAAATGTCAGCCAAGTTCTTCAGCGTCGTCCATATGCTAACTTTGTATCTAACTGAATTTCACTCTAACTGAATCTGTATCTACCTGCTGTCAATCGTTGTCCCCAATTGAGATTCACTTAGGGAGCCTGGTTTCACTTTTGAGTTGTGGGTGTTTATTTTCCGTGTTAGTGTTGATGCCACACGGGAATGTTTCGGTTTGATTACTTCACGTTTATTGTTTTGTTCAGTGTTCATTACTTTATTAAGAAAACATGAACACTTACCACGCTGTGCTGTGGTCCTCACCTTCTTCCACCACAGACGATCGTTACAGAAAGACCCACCACCAAAGGACCAAGCAGCGTGGTGACGAGAGGCAGCGATACCTGGAGAACTGGACTTGGGAGGAGATATTGGACGGCAAAGGACCCTGGGCACAGGCTGGGGAATATCGCCGCCCCAAAGCAGAGCTGGAGGCTGCGAAAGTGGAGAGGCGGCGGTATGAGGAGGAAGCACGGAGGCGCGGCTGGAAGCCCGAGAGGCAGCCCCAAAAATGTCTTGGGGGAAGGCACACAGGGACTGTGGAAAAGCCAGGTAGGAGATCTGAGCCAACTCCCCGTGCTTACCGTGCAGAGAGAGGGACCGGGCAGGCACTGTGCTATGCCGTGAGGCGCACGGTGATCGCCGTTGCGCGTGCATAGACCGGTGCGGTACATTGCAGTGTCTCGTATTGGCTGGGCTAGAGTCGGCATCGAGCCACGTGCCATGAAGCCGGCTCAGCGCATCTGGTCTCCAGTGCGTCTCCTCGGGCCGGGGTACATGGCACCAGCCCTACGCATGGTGTCCTCGGTTTGCCAGCACAGCCCAGTGCAGGCTATTCCACCTCGCCGCACTGGCCTGGCTATGGGGAGCATTCAGCCAGGTAGGGTTGGGCAGGCTCAGTGCTCGAGACCTCCAGTGTGCCTTCACGGTCCGGTCTATCCAGTGCCACCTCCACGCACCAGCCCTCCGGTGACAGCCCCCCGCACCAGGCTGTCTCTCCATCTCCTTCCTACAGGGGCTCCCGCCTGTCCAGTGCTGCCAGAGTCTTCCTCCTGCCCAGCGCTGTCAGAGTCTTCCGGCTGTCCTGAGCTACCAGAGTCTCCCGTCTGTCCTGAGCTGCCAGAGTCTCCCTTCTGTCCTGAGCTGCCAGAGTCGCCCGTCTGTCCTGAGCTGCCAGAGTCGCCCGTCTGTCCTGAGCTGCCAGAGTCGCCCGTCTGTCCTGAGCTGCCAGAGTCGCCCGTCTGTCCTGAGCAGCCAGAGTCGCCTGTCTGTCCTGAGCTGCCAGAGTCGCCCGTCTGTCCTGAGTTGCCAGAGTCGCCCGTCTGTCCTGAGCTGCCAGAGTCGCCCGTCTGTCCTGAGCTGCCAGAGCCGCCAGTCAGCCAGGAGCTGCCGGAGCCGCCAGTCAGCCAGGAGTTGCCGGAGCCGCCAGTCAGCCAGGAGCTGCCGGAGCCACGAGTCAGCCAGGAGTTGCCGGAGCCGCCCTTCACTTCGGAGCTGCCGGATTCTCCCGTCCGTCCGGTGCTGCCGGAATCTCCCGTCCATTCGGGTCCCCAGTCCGAGGTCGGCGGCGAGGGTCGCCGCGTTAAAGAGGCCACGGAGGCGGGAAGGGAGGCACAAAAGGACTATGGTGGAGTGGGATCCAGGTCCCGAGCCAGAGTCAGAGCCGCGGACAGACACCCAGACCCTCCCCTATAGGTTTAGGTTTTGCACCCAGAGTCCACACCTTTGGAGGGGGGGGGGGTACTGTCACGTTCTGACCTTAGTTATTTTATGTCTTTGTTTTAGTATGGTCAGTGCGTGAGTTGGGTGGGTTGTCTATGTTCTTTTTTCTAGTGATTTGGGATTGCTGTGTTTGGCAGCTGTCAATCTTGGTCCCTGATTGAGAATCATACTTAGTGAGCCTGGTTTCTCTTTTGAGTTGTGGGTTTTTACAATCTACCTGAATCTGTATCAAACTAGAGTTTTATCAAACTGAATCTTTATCAAGCTAAAACTTTATCTAAGTGAGCCAGTTTCTAAATTAATCTGTATTTAACTGAATCTGTATTTTACTACTGTATCTAACTGAAACTACATATAACTGAATCTGTATCTATCTGAATCTATATCAAACTGAATCTGTACTAAACTGAATCTGTATAAAACTGCTGTATTTAACTGAATCAGAATCCAAAGGAATCTGTATCTAACCAAAAATGTATCTAAATGAATCTGTTTCTAACTACCTACTGTATATAGCTGAATCTGTATATAACTGAATATGTGTATAACTGAATATGTATCTAACTGAATCTGTATCTAACTGAGTCTGTATCGAACTAAAGCTGTATCTAACTGAATCTGTATCGAACTAAAGCTATATCTAACTGAATATGTATCTAATTGAATCTGTATTGAACTAAAGCTGTATCTAACTGAATCTGTATTTCAATAACTGTGTCTCACTACTGTATCTAACTGAAAATATGTTACTTAATCTGTATCTAACTAATTCTGTATACAACTTAATCTGTATCTACATGTATCTGAATCTGTATCTAATTGAATCTATATCTAGCTGAATCTGTATCTTACTGAATCTGTATCTTACTGAATATGTATCTAACTGAATCTGCATCTAACTGAATCTGCATCTAATATAATTAGTTTTTAGCGGATTCTGTATCTAACTGAATCTATTTCAAACTGAATCTTAATCAAACTGAATCTCTATCTAACTGAATCTGTATCACACTAAATTTGTATCTAACTGAGTCTCTATCTAACTGAAAAGTATTTAACTAATGGTTACTATTATGACTAATTTGCCCTGTAGAAATCTCTTCTGAGCACTTTAAGCTTTCATGCAGCCCTAGAGTAGAAGAGGCTGACACTTTTCTCTAATTCCTCACAAGACTCCCTGTGAGTGAAGGCAGTAATGACACTGAAACGGCAGTAATTGTTACAATAGTGTTGAGTGGTAGACCGTTTGGTTTAACGGTGCAATGATGGGCTTCCTCTAAATAGGGCTGAATCGCAGCCTAACATTTCAACGGTGTCGTCCCAGCAACAAACATTCAATGGCATTAGAGAGGATCTATTTTACAAAGAAGAGGGCTCTTTTCATGAAAATGAAGGGAAAATTAGTTGCAATGAGTACAAGAAGCCATGTCCTGAATCAGACCACTCCAACACAGGCAGGCCCCACCTTGATGATTCAATATCCGGTTAAACCCCCCCTCCCCCAACTACAACCAGTATCAAATCTAATTTTATTTGTCACCTTACAGTGAAATGCTTGCTGAAAAGCAACAATGCAGTTTTAAGAAAACACCTAAAAAATAGTAAGAAATAAAAGTAACATATTCAAGTTGAACTTTACATACACATTATCCAATTACATTTAAACTCAGTTTTTCACAATTCCTGACGTTTAATCCTAGTAAACATTTCCGTGTCTTAGGTCAGTTAGGATCACCACTTTATTTTAAGAATGTGAAATGTCAGAATAATTGTAGAGCGAATTATTTATTTCAGCTTTTCTTTCTTTCAACACATTCCCAGTGGATCAGAAGTTTACATTCACTCAATTAGTATTCGGTAGCATTGCCTTTAAATTGTTTAACTTGGGTTAAACGTTTCAGGTAGCCTTCCACAAGCTTCACACAATGAGTTGGGTGAATTTTAGCCCATTCCTCCTGACAGAGCTGGAGTAAGGTTTGTAGACCTCCTTGCTCGCACACGCTTTTTCAGTTCTGCCCACACATTTTCTATAGGCTTGAGGTCAGGGCTTTGTGATGGCCACTCCAGTACCTTGACTTTGATGTTCTTTAGCCATTTTTCCACAACTTTGTCTTGTTCTGCACTGAGGATATTCTGACCAGAAATAAGCATCACAACTGCCAGGTCACTTTTTTCCTATGTGTAAGAAGATCATAGATAGTAATATTGATGATCTGTGTTGCCATTTACAAATTGCCATTTAGAATCTGCCGAGATTTCTCTGTTTTCTAGAGAGAGGCCTAAAGGTTCTGTCATCCTGTTGAACTGTTTCTCATACCCACCTTCTCAATGTCTGAAAGGAGTGATGGAAGGATGGAGGAAGGGATGGAGGGAGGGATGGAGGGTGGCAGGACGTGAGGTTGGAGTGATGAGAGAGAGACACACAGAGAACCATAGAAAGACAGACAGAAAAAGGGAGAGGGTGGGTGTAGGCGTTGGTTCACTACATTCCTGCTCCTCTGGCTGCCTTCAGCACCACCCCTGAGTTGAGGCTTAGCTTCTCTCTGTGCAGAGAGCCTTTGAAGCCTTGTTGTCTGCAGCACTGGCTCATCTCTTCACAAAGCTAGACCAAGGATCTGTCCCAAATAGCACCCTATTATGTATATAGTGCACTACTTTTGACCATACCTGGTCAAAAGTTGTGCACTAAATAAGGAATAGGGTGTAATTTGGGACACAAACACAGACCAAGCGCCTCAGTAAAGTCATTTGCAAAGGCCCATTATTAGAATGTAATTATTTATTAATTACAAAGTGCAGCACTTTGTCTTAATGAGAGCAGCCACCACATAATGCATAAGTGTTTGTTATTTGGCAATGTGAGATTGAGATTGCACAGGCAGAGATGCAGGCCACATCATAATACATACTAATCATCGCACCCACAATAATTAATGTAATAAGAGGGGTGAAAGGGATCATAAGAGTTTTTCTTTTGAAAACAGAAAAAGCATGCAGTTTTGATTGATGGCTAATGTTATGCATTTGAAGGGTTTGAGGTGGGAGAGGATTTATTCCCTTATATTTTATAAATCATCATGATCCTGTTGGCCAAAACATATTATACTAACTTGTGAAAGCAGGAAACGCCTAAAACCTTTTCAACTTTTCTCTTCCTGTCAAAAGTTTGAGATGAAATAGATTAGTAGTCAGACAAAATGTAAAATGTTGTATTCGCTGCATGACGCTCTGTTTCACATGAAACCCATGGTAAGAATATAACGCTACATTATCCGTGGAGGAGAAATCTTATTATAAAAATGAATATTGCTTTTTCCTCACCCTCCATTCAGTTTCATATAGTGTCTAAACAAATAAATAAATAAATGGCTGTAAATAAGCGTGGCCTATTGCTCAAATCATTTCTCTATTACTTTATCCACTGGAGTGAGACCAACTTCTTATATCTTATGTCTGGCTCCAAGAGAAGCAGCTCTCAATTTAAGAAGAAAAGAGATGAGGAAGACGAGAGAAGTGAAGGATTCTTTTGGCACCCCTTCCACGCATTCCATTGCTGTCAGTTTGCTGTTCTTTTTCTCTCACTCAGACTGAGAGAGGAAGGCAGTTGCCTTATACCCCTAGTCTCCCAGCATTACTACACCAAGCCCTCCAACTCGCCCTTTCTCCCTCTAAAAACCACACACCACAGCTCGAATAGATTAAATGAAAAGTGCTATTTTCTACCAAGATCTGATACACTGATATAGAGTGTTTTCTGTAAAAAATCACCCCCACACTCAGAAATGATAATACAATTTAATAATATATGCCATTTAGCAGATGATGTTATCCAAAGTGACTTACAGTCATGCAGGCATACATGTTATGTATGAGTGTCCAAAGGGGGAATATAATAATAATCATATTAACAATAATAATAAAATGGCATTTGTAAAGCTCTTTCCTCACACCCAAGGCAATGAATGGAAATAAAAATATAAAACATAAAAACAATCCAAAACACAGAACTTTGGAAACAGACTACAATCAAAGATTGAGAGTATATAGGTGTCGTCAGATCTGGTGGAAAGGAGAACAGAACAGCCTCACAACTCACCGTTTTTAGTCTGTATTGATCTAAATCTGTGTCATGACGTTGGCCTGGGAGTAGGTTTATGACAGTCATAAATAGCTCTTCCCCCCTTTTTCCTCTCTCCACCCCACTGATGTTACATTTGCAAAACCCTTGGTTAACCTCTCTATGGTAGGGGGCAGCATTCGGAATTTCGGATGAAAAGCATGCCCAAATTAAACGGCCTGCTACTCGGGCCCAGAATATATGATATGCATATAACTGGTAGATTTGGATAGAAAACACTCTGTTAAAATAGTGTCTGTGAGTATAACAGAACTGATTTAGCAGGTGAAAACCTGAGAAAAATCCATTCAGGAAGTAGTTTTAGTTTTTGATATGTAGTTTTCTATTCAATGCCATTGCAGTATCCATTGATTTAGGACTCCATTTGCAGTTCCTATGCAATCCACATGTCAACAGTCTTTAGAAATCATTTCAGGCTTGCTTGTATTCTAATAAATGAGGGAGTAAGACCAGTCTGAACGAGTGGACCCTAACTTGACGCAGAGTTTTTTCAGGCGCACGTGCATTTCTTGTTTACTTTTTATATTGACAACGTTATTGTCCGGTTGAAATATTATAGATCATTTAGGCTAAAAAACAACCTGAGGAATGAAAATAAACATCGTTTGACATGTTTCTATGAACTTTACGGATACAATTTTGATTTTTTTGTCTGATTGTTTTGACTGAGTTTGGATATAAAGAGACTTCATCGAACAAAAGGAACATTTATTGAGTAAATGAATGTCTTCTGATTGCCACCATATGAAGATCATCAAAGCTAAGGGATTAATTGTATCTCTATTTCTGAGTTTTATAACGCTTCTGCTTGGCTGGTTACTGTTTGTAATAATTTGTCAACTGGGCTATGTTCTGGGCTAGGTATGTTCTGGGCTAGGTACGCTTTCGCCGAAAAGCATTTTATAAATATGACACTGTGGTTGGTTTAACATGAAGTTAATCTTTAAACCTATGTAAAATATTTTTTGTTTTCTGATTTTTTGTAATGAGCATTTCTGTAATTGAATTTGGCGCTCTGCAACCTCACTGGATGTTGGCCAGATGGGACGCTAGCATCCCACATACCCTAGAGAGGTTAACATAGAGATTCTGGGAAAATCAGAAGGTGGGGGGAAATGAACTATATTCTGGTAATCTGACCAATTGAACATATGCGGTGGTACTTAATGAATGTGATGTCAGTTCGGTTGTCATCTGAGACATTCTCATCAATGATAAGATGACATAAACTCTACAGTGGGAAGTCTACACATCAGAGTTATCAGATTCATATGGAATTGTTGTTCAATTTACATGTTTGAATATGAAATTATTTGTGATGGGATGAAATGTGATTTTGGGTTTTCATAAGGTAGGGCTCTGCTCAATCAGTGAACCGCCCCTGTGAAGGGACATGGGCTATAAAACTTTTCAAACACGCCCTCCTCTCACTTCCTATATAAAGGCTTGACGACAACATAACCTCCTGTTCCGAGGATGTGAGGACGACGGTCCGATGTCAGAATGGTTCAGATACTAACTACAGAACAAAGCCAACATTAGGTTGAGTTTTGGTTGCGAATGGTATGAACTTTGAACTCTTATTCACTACAGAAGTGATACCTCCTAGCCCTTGAGTGAGCAATAGCAGCTGCAAACGCAGGTTCGGAAGGAACAGAGAGTATTCCATCTACCACACAACGATGTTATTACAACGTATTCAATTGACCACCAGAGACACTCTACAAAGGAAAAAGGACTCGGTTTGGCAACACGGCCTTCCATCTACCACCAACCTACCGAAGCACACCTCAGAGTAAATATTTATTGCATTTTCCTTTTTCCGAATGGCCTGTAATTTAGAATCCATAAGATACTGTATTTACGATAGCACAGCTTCGCCCTTTGTTCCACAGTCTTCCCGCTCTTTCACTCAAACCCAGCCCTTTCTTTTGTGTAACAAGCTGTCATATCTGTTCCGCCCACTAAGGACGTTTTCCTCTATGACATAATTTGTAATCAAGTTATGATTTCATTATGTGTATGTGTAATTCTGTGTGATTAGTTAGGTATTTAGTAAATAAATAATTAAACCCAATTTTGTATTGCTGATTCAACTTGTTAGCCAGGGTTCGTGCAGGTAACCAAGAATTTACAACTTTCAGATGAGACTGAAATAACATGACGATTAATATTGACTGCTATTGATGTAAAATATTACTAGGTCTTTAATAGTTTATTTGGAAGATAACAGCTCTATAAATATTATTCCGTGGTGCCCCGACTCTCTCGTTAATTACATCTACATGATTAGCTCAATCAAGTAAAATTAATTACGGAGAAATTATTTTATAGAATAGCATGTCATATCACTTATTCTGGCATAGCCAAAGAGATGACATCTGTATCCAGCTGAATCTAACTGAATCTGTATTGAACAAAAGTTGTACCTAACTCAATCTATATCTAACTAAATATGTATGTAACTAAGTCTGTATATAACTGTATAGGTATGTAACTGAATTTGTATCTAACTATACATATATTTGTAAATGAATATGTATCTAACTGAATCTGTATCTAACTTCTGTATCTAACTGAATATGTATATAATTCTGTATCTAACTGAATCTGTATCTAACTAAATCTGTATTTAACTGAATCTGTGTCTAATTACTGTACAGTGCCTTGCGAAAGTATTCGGCCCCCTTGAACTTTGCGACCTTTTGCCACATTTCAGGCTTCAAACATAAAGATATAAAACTGTATTTTTTTGTGAAGAATCAACAACAAGTGGGACACAATCATGAAGTGGAACGACATTTATTGGATATTTCAAACTTTTTTAACCAATCAAAAACTGAAAAATTGGGCGTGCAAAATTATTCAGCCTTAAGTTAATACTTTGTAGCGCCACCTTTTGCTGCGATTACAGCTGTAAGTCGCTTGGGGTTTGTCTCTATCAATTTTGCACATCGAGAGACTGAAATTTTTTCCCATTCCTCCTTGCAAAACAGCTCGAGCTCAGTGAGGTTGGATGGAGAGCATTTGTGAACAGCAGTTTTCAGTTCTTTCCACAGATTCTCGATTGGATTCAGGTCTGGACTTTGACTTGGCCATTCTAACACCTGGATATGTTTATTTTTTAACCATTCCATTGTAGATTTTGCTTTATGTTTTGGATCATTGTCTTGTTGGAAGACAAATCTCCGTCCCAGTCTCAGGTCTTTTGCAGACTCCATCAGGTTTTCTTCCAGAATGGTCCTGTATTTGGCTCCATCCATCTTCCCATCAATTTTAACCATCTTCCCTGTCCCTGCTGAAGAAAAGCAGGCCCAAACCATGATGCTGCCACCACCATGTTTGACAGTGGGGATGGTGTGTTCAGGGTGAGGAGCTGTGTTGCTTTTACGCCAAACATAACGTTTTGCATTGTTGCCAAAAAGTTACATTTTGGTTTCATCTGACCAGAGCACCTTCTTCCACATGTTTGGTGTGTCTCCCAGGTGGCTTGTGGCAAACTTTAAACGACACTATGGATATCTTTAAGAAATGGCTTTCTTCTTGCCACTCTTCCACAAAGGCCAGATTTGTGCAATATACGACTGATTGTTGTCCTATGGACAGAGTCTCCCACCTCAGCTGTAGATCTCTGCAGTTCATCCAGAGTCATCATGGGCCTCTTGGCTGCATCTCTGATCAGTCTTCTCCTTGTATGAGCTGAAAGTTTAGAGGGACGGCCAGGTCTTGGTAGATTTGCAGTGGTCTGATACTCCTTCCATTTCAATATTATCGCTTGCACAGTGCTCCTTGGGATGTTTAAAGCTTGGGAAATCTTTTTGTATCCAAATCCGGCTTTAAACTTCTTCACAACAGTATCTCGGACCTGCCTGGTGTGTTCCTTGTTCTTCATGATGCTCTCTGCGCTTTTAACGGACCTCTGAGAGTATCACAGTGCAGGTGCATTTATACGGAGACTTGATTACAAACAGGTGGATTGTATTTATCATCATTAGTCATTTAGGTCAACATTGGATCATTCAGAGATCCTCACTGAACTTCTGGAGAGAGTTTGCTGCACTGAAAGTAAAGGGGCTGAATAATTTTACACCCCAATTTTTCAGTTTTTGATTTGTTAAAAAAGTTTGAAATATCCAATAAATGTCGTTCCACTTCATGATTGTGTCCCACTTGTTGTTGATTCTTCTCAAAAAATACAGTTTTATATCTTTATGTTTGAAGCCTGAAATGTGGCAAAAGGTCGCAAAGTTCAAGGGGGCCGAATACTTTCGCAAGGCACTGTATATAGCTGAATCTGTATATAACTGAATATGTGTATAACTGAATATGTATCTAACTGAATCTGCATCTAACTTAATCTGCAACTAACTGAATTTGTTAACGTGACCCAAGTGGGAATACACAAATAATATTAATAATAATAATAATAATAAATTTAATTTGTAAAGCACTTTTCTCACACCCAAGGCAAAGAATGAAAATAAAAATTATAAGAATAAAACAATCCAAAACGCAGAACTTTGTAAGCAGATGCCAGGTGTGTGCGTACTGGTAGCGGAGTCAAGTGCAGGAGAGCAGAGAGTTGTGAACAGACGCACACTTTATTGAGGCAGGAGAAACCATCAGACGGACACAACTGCATCAAAAACCTCCAGCCCATAGACAAAAGTGCAAAACGGCAAAACAGTCAATAATATATATTTAACAATAAACATCTCCGTGAACAACATGGTAAAGGAAACCAGTCTGGCGCTTCAATAATGACACAATGATTACCCACAAAGACATGAGGGAGAACAGAGGAATAAATACATGCAGTAATTGGGGAATGAAAACCAGGTGTGCAGGGAACAAGACAAAAGAGATGGATATATGAAAAATGGAGCGGCGATGGCTACAAAGCCGGTGATGTCGACCACCGAACTCCGCCTGTACAAGGAGAGGAGCCGACTTCGGTGGAAGCCGTGACAGCAGACATCGATATTTTGAGTTTATAGGTGTTGTCAGATCCGGCAGTGTGGCGGATAAGTCAGAATTATTTGGGTAACATAGATAATTAAGATGTTTTAGTTGCATAATGCAACCGCTGTATCAGATTTCAGAAAAACTTTACGGAAAAAGCACACCTAGCAATAATCTGAGTACAGCGCTCAGACACAAATTCAAGCCATACAGATACCCACCATGTTGTGTAGTCAACAGAAGTCAGAAATAGCATTATAAATATTCATTTACCTTTGATGATCTTCATCAGAACTCCCAGGAATTCCAGTTCGACAATAAATGTTTGTTTTGTTCGATTAAGTCCATCATTTATGTCCAAATACCTCCTTGTTTTTTGCGCATTTAGTTCACAAATCTAAATTCATGAGACGCGATCACTAGGTCCATACGAAAAGTCAAAAAGTTCCATTACAGTTCGTAGAAACATGTCAAACGATGTATATAATCAATCTTTAGGATATTTTTAACATAAATCTTTAATAATGTTCCAACCGCAGAATTCCTTTGTCTTTAGAAATACAATGGAATGCAGCTACCTCTCACGGGAGCACGCTTGATCATGGCAGACACCTGATTGAAAGATCTCTATTTCTCTCCCCCTTCATAGTGGAAGGCTGAAACAAGGTTTTATAGTCTGTTGACATCTAGTGGAAGCCTTAGGAAGTGTGACCCCATAGCCACTGTATATTCGATAAGCAATGAGATGAAAAACTACAAACCTCAGATTTCCCACTTCCTGGTTGGGTTTTTTCTCATATTTTTGCCTGCCATATGAGTTATGTTATACTCACAGACATCATTCAAACAGTTTTCGAAACGTCAGAGTGTTTTCTATCCAATATTAATAATAATATGCATACATTAGCAACTGGGCCTGAGTAGCAGGCAGTTTACTCTGGGCACCTTATTCATCCAAGCTACTCAATACTGCCCCCCAGCCATAAGAAGTTAATGGGGAACCAATTACTTGTCTCCACAATGTCTGTGCTCAAGTCACTCCCCTCAGTGAGCTTGACCAGGAGTGGGGTCAAGAGGGGGTTTAATTGAGATGGGAGTATCTAGAGTTGACAATTGATATATGCCATTGGATGTTTTTGTGCCATGAATTAACAGGAACGAGATTAGAACCTCGTCTTAGGGACCAAACTGAATGATAATTTACAGCGAATGCTATCTGGCTATGGGATACTCCTCTCTCAAGTAAAAGTTTTTCTTTGTGAACAGTTCCTAAATAGCACTGAGACTGCACTTGTGAAGGTGGTAAATTACCTTTTAAAGGCATCAGACTGAGGCTCTGCATCTGTCCTCGTGCTCCTAGACCTTAGTGCTGCTTTTGTGCTTTTGATACCATCGATCACCACACTCTTTTGGAGAGATTGGAAACCCAAATTTGTCTACACGGACAAGTTCTGGCCTGGTTTAGACCTTATCTGGCGGAAAGATATCAGTTTGTCTCTGTGAATGGTTTGTCCTCTGACAAATCAACTGTACATTTCGGTGTTCCTCAAGGTTCCGTTTTAGGACCACTATTGTTTTCACTACATATTTAACACTATATATTTTCATTCGAAAACATAATGTTAACTTTCACTGCTATGCGGATGACACATAGCTGTACATTTCAATGAAACATGGTGAAGCCCCAAAATTGCCCTCGCTAGAAGCATGTGTTTCAGACATAAGGAAGCGGATGGCTGCAAACTTTCTACTTTTAAACTCGGACAAAACAGAGATGCTTGTTCTAGGTCCCAAGAAACAAAGAGATCTTCTGTTGAATCTGACAATTAATCTTAATGGTTGTACAGTTGTCTCAAATAAAACTGTGAAGGACCTCGGCGTTACTCTGGACCCTGATCTCTCTTTTGAAGAACATATCAAGACTGTTTCAAGGACAGCTTTTTTCCATCTACGTAACATTTCTAACTTTCTGTCCAAAAATGATGCAGAAAAATTTATCCATGCTTTTGTCACTTCTAGGTTGGACTACTGCAATGCTCTACTTTCCGGCTACCCGGATAAAGCACTAAATAAACTTCAGTCAGTGCTAAATATGGCTGCTAGAATCCTGACTAGAACCCAAAAAAATTGATCATATTACTCCAGTGCTAGCCTCCCTACACTGGCTTCCTGTCAAGGTAAGGGCTGATTTCAAGGTTTTACTGCTAACCTACAAAGCATTACATGGGCTTGCTCCTACCTATCTCTCTGATTTGGTCCTGCCGTACATACCTACACGTACACTACGGTCACAAGACGCAGGTCTCCTAATTGTCCCTAGAATTTCTAAGCAGACAGCTATAGGCAGGGCTTTGTCCTATAGAACTCAATTTTTATGGAATGGTCTGCCTACCCATGTGAGAGATGCAAACTCGGTCTCAACCTTTAAGTCTTTACTGAAGACTCATCTCTTCAGTGGGTCATATGATTGAGTGTAGTCTGGTCCAGGAGTGTGAAGGTGGACGGAAAGGCTCTGGAGCAACGAACCACCCTTGCTGTCTCTGCCTAGCCAGTTCCCCTCTTTTCACTGGGATTCTCTGCCTCTAACCCTATTACAGGGGCTGAGTCACTGGCTTACTAGGGCTCTTTCATACCGTCCCTAGGAGGGGTGCGTCACTTGAGTGGGTTGAGTCACTGATGTGATCTTCCTGTCTGGGTTGGCGCCCCCCCTTGGATTGTGCCGTGGTGGAGATCTTTGTGGGCTATACTCGGCCTTGTCTCAGGATGGTAGGTTGGTGGTTGAAGATATCCCTCTAGTGGTGTGGGGGCTGTGCTTTGGCAAAGTGGGTGTGGTTATATCCTTCCTGTTTGGCCCTGTTCGGGGGTGTCATCGGATGGGGCAACAGTGTCTGCTGACCCCTCCTGTCTCAGCCTCCAGCATTTATGCTGCAATAGTTTGTGTCGGGGGGCTAGGGTCAGTTTGCTATATCTGGAGTACTTCTCCTGTCCTACCCGGTGTCCTGTGTGAATTTAAGTATGCTCTCTCTAATTCTCTCTTTCTCTCTTTCTTTCTCTCTCTCGGAGGACCTGAGCCCTAGGACCATGCCTCAGGACTACCTGACATGATGACTCCTTGCTGTCCCCAGTCCAGTTTCTTGAGATACACTTTGAGATATCAGCTGATGTACGAAGGGCTATATAAATACATTTGATTTGATTTGAATATCTGTGGTTTGTCATGTCAAAAGGGGATGGATCTTTGCTATAAAAGAACTCAGTATCCATTGTGTTGACACTTAACGGTTCATTAGAAATGGCGAATCGTTGAAAGTCAAATGCTAATGCAAAGCTCTTATTAAAGATCTAGGGTTTGTGGGACGCTTGAGGCCAGTGAGATTGCAGAGCGCCAAATTCAAATACAGAAATACTCATGATAAAAAAGCAGAAAAGATACCATTATTAAACATAGGTATAAATATGAACTTCTTGTGAATCCAACCACAGTGTCAGATTTCAAAAATGCTTTCCTGCGAAAGCATACCTTATAATTATTTGAGAACATAGCGCAGCAGACAAATCATTACAAACAGTAACCAGCCAAGTCAAAGAGTTACGCAAGTCAGAAATAGAGATATAATTAATCACTTACATTTGATGATCTACATATGTTTGCACTCAGAAGACATTAATTTATTCAATAAATGTTCCTTTTGTTCGATAAAGTCTCTATTTATATCCAAAAACCTCCGCTTTGTTCACGTGTTTTCTTCAGTAATTTACAGGCTCAAACGGGGTCAAAACAAGCAGACAAAAAAAATCCAAATTGTACCCGTAAAGTTCATAGAAACATGTCAAATGATGTTTACATTCAATCCTCAGGTTGTTTTTAGCCGAAATAATATATATTTCAACCGGACAATAACGTCGTCAATATAAAAGGTCAACAAGAAACGCACTCTCTCTGGTCGCGCGTTGAAGAAGCTCTGTGACACGGCAGGGTCCACTAGTTCAGACTGCTCTTACTCCCTCATTTTTCAGAATACAAGCCTGAAACAATTTCTAAAGATTGTTGACATTTAGTGGAAGGCATAGGAACTGCAATTTGAGTCCTAAGTCAATGGATACCGTAATGGCATTGAATAGAAAACTACTGAATAGAAAAACGTTGTACTTCCTGAATGATTTTTTCTCAGGTCTTCAAATGCCAAATCAGTTCTGTTATACTCACATTGTTACGGATACAAGTATCCTGTGTGTGTATCCTGTGTGTGTTTCTTTTCTCTCCTTCTCCCCTCACAGGTGAACATCATCACTCCCCAATCAGTCAACAATCAATCATCAATCAGAAGACACACCTCCTCCTGTTTCCTACCCTATCACAGTTCCTTCCCCATGGTTTAAAAACCCCATCAGTTGTTTGCTCTAGAGCTCAATCTCTCTGTAAATCCCATATGTAGATCTCTGTGTTTCACTCTCTCTTTGTGTCTTAACCTCTCTTTTGTTTGAGCACCTCCAAATCACTTTGTCATCTCCTGTGAGTATTGTTTTTGGTTATGGTGTTTGTTTGATTGCTGGTGGGAAAAGGGGAAACCAAGACAAGTCGCCCATGGGCATACACTACCCGTAGGTAGACTTTGTTAAAAACACTACTTAGAACTGGGCGGACCACCCACTGTATTTTTGGTTAGTTAGCTGTTGTTAAAATAGGCTAGTCTAGCTTAGGGGTGTTTTGGATGCTTATTGTTTCTTTCCTTGGGTCCAGCTCAGCCCCTTTTCCTGCTACCCCCATTACCGTGTGTTTTACAATAAACCCTGAGTTTGACGGTATAATTTCAGTTATCGTGGTTATTTCGTTCACACTTTTACTTTGTCACAATTATAATTTGCATGAGTTATGTTACGGGTCTCATTACCATCCCCCCTAGACTGTCGGGCCAAAAGGGATTCATAAAACACATTATTTTACCAGTTTTAGAAACTTTCGAGTGTTTTCTATCCAAATATACTAATTATATGCATATCCTATCTTCTGGGCCTGAGTAGCAGGAAGTTTAATTTTTGTCTGCTGTGGGGATTATGAATGGAGATGGACCTGGAGGAGTGAAGGGTGTATGTGTGTGGCACGTGGGTTGGATGAGTACAGACAGGGTCCAGAGTTGTAATACAGCACATTTGGAAAGTATTCAGACCACTTGACTTTCCACATTTTGTTACATTACAGCCTTATTCTGAAGTTGATTATATCATTTTTTTCCCTCATCAATCTACACACAATACCCCATAATGACAAGGCAAAAACATGTTTTTATACATTTTTGTCAATTTATTATTTTTTATTATCACATTTACATAAGGATCCAGACCCTTTACTCAGTACTTTCTTGAAGCACCTTTGGCAGTGATTACAGCCTTGAGTCTTCTTGGGTATGATGCTACAATCTTGGCACACCTGTATTTGGGGAGTTTCTCCCGTTCTTCTCTGAAGATCCTCTCAAGTTCTGTCTGGTTGAATGGGGAGCATCGCTGCACAGCTATTTTCAGGTCTCTCCAGATATGTTCGATCGGTTTCAAGTCCGGGCTCTGGCTGAGCCACTCAAGGATATTTAGAGACTTGTACTGAAGCTACTCCTCCGTCGTTTGGGCTGTTTGCTTGTTGGAAGGTGAACCTTCGCCCCAGTCTGAGGTCCTGAGCGCTCTGGAGCAGGCTTTCATCAAGGATCTCTCTGTCCTTTGCTCAGTTCATCTTTCCCTCGATCCTGACTAGTCTCCCAGTCCCTGCTGCTGAAATACATCCCAACAGCATGATGCTGCTACCATCTTGCTTCACCGTAGGGATGGTGCCAGGTTTCCTCCAGAAGTGAAGCTTGGCGTTCAGGCCAAAGAGTTCAATCTTAGTTTCATCAGACCAGAGCATCTTGTTTCTCATGGTCTGAACATCTTTAAGTGCCTTTTGTCATACTTGGAGCGGGCTGTCAGGTGCCTTTTACTGAGGATTGTCTTCCATCTGGCCACTCTACCATAAAGGCCTGATTGGTGAAGTGCTACAGAGATTGTTGTCCTTCTGCAAGATTCTCCCATCTCCACAGAGGAACTCTGGAGCTCTGTCAGAATGACCATAGGGTTCTTGGTCCCCTCGCTGATCAAGACCCTTCTCCCACGATTGCTCAGTTTGGCCAGGCGGCCAGCTCTAGGGGTCTTGGTGGTTCCAAACTTCTTCAATTTAAGAATTATAGTAGCCACTTTTTTTATTCCTTTGATATTTTACTGGAGCACTTTGGGTTTTTGAAAAGCATTTTATTTATAAAATGTAGTATTATAGTATTGGGGCGGCAGTTAACTAGTGGTTAGAGCCATGGGCCAGTAACCGAAAGGCTTGAATACCCCAGCTGACAATGTTAAAATCTGTCGTTCTGCCCCTGAACAAGGCAGTTAACTCCTTATGGTATAGGGGACGCTTGCGTCCCACTTGGCCAAAAGCCAGGGAAAATGCAGCGCGGCAAATTCAAATAATATGATATAAAAATCAAACTTTCATTAAATCACACATGTAAAATACTAAATTAATGCTACACTCATTGTGAATCCAGCCAAAATGTCAGATTTTAAAAAGGATTTTCGGCAAAAGCATAAGAAGCTATTATCTGATGATAGCACAACAGTAAACAAAGAGTAGCTTAATATTTCAACCCTGCAGGTGCTACGCAGAAATAAAATATAAAACATACCTTACCTTTGACGAGCTTCTTTTATTGGCACTCCAATATGTCCCATAAACGTCACAAATGGTCCTTTTGTTCGATTAATTCCGTCCATATGTATCCAAAATGTCCATTTATGTGGCGCGTTTGATCCAGAACAAAACAGCTTCCAAATTGCTAAACGTCACTACAAAATATCTCATGTTGCCTGTAAACATTGCGAAAACATTTCAAACTACTTTTGTCATACAACTTTAGGTATTTTTAAACATTAATAATCGATAAAATTGAAGAAGGGTCTATCTGTTTTCAATAGAGGACGAGAGGAAACTAACGTTACTTTTCAAGTCTTGCACAACTCTCAACAGTGTTAGTGTTACAGTACTTCATTGCACAAAGGAATAACCTCAACCAAATTCCAAAGACTGGTGACATCCAGTGGAAGCGGTAGGAACTAAAAACAAGTGCCTAAGTAATATCGTTTCCCAATGAGAACTCACTGAACAGACAGAGACCTAAAAAAAGAAATCTGAACGGTTAGTCCTCGGGGTTTTGCCTGCTACATAAGTTCTGTTATACTCACAGGCATGATTCAAACAGTTTTAGAAACTTCAGAGTCTTTTCTATCCAAATCTACTAATAATATGCATATATTATATTCTTGGCATGAGTAGCAGGAAGTTGAAATTGGGCATGCTATTTAAACAAAAGTGAAAATGCTGCCCCCTATACCTTAAGAAGTTAACCCACTGTTCCCTGGTAGGCCATCATTGTAAATAAGAATTTGTTCTTAACTGACTTTCCTAGTTAAATAAAGGTTATATTTAAAATATATTTCTATATATATTGTATATAAAAAGAGACATTTGAATAACAATAATAATGCCTGCATCTGACAGGAGAGCCAACTTGCACAATTTTTTTTGGTTTTTAGAGAAGACTCTTTTCTTCCTTCAAAAGCCACCCTGTTGCTCCAATCAACCCACTACTTAGCCCTCGGCAAAATGCTAATTGATAATGCTGTCTCAAAACCTGGCTCTAAAAACAAAGAAAGAATTAATGGAGCTGCTAGCATAGCGCTGTTAGAGCTGTGTGAGAACAATGCATCAATGACATCATCCACCAGGAAGGAATGCTGGGGCTGAAGCCTGGTGCTTTCAGTCATAAAGGATCCATACTGCTTCCTCCACTTGTGGAGAGTAGATACGAATTGTGTTGTGGCCAGGTGTGGAGCACAGATTGCGCTGGAGTGCCAGTAGGCTAGACCTTCTTGTGCAAATCTCAGAGGGAGTAGGCCTCATCAGGCCTCATCTAGGGCCTCTCATTGTTATTTTTTTGTGAATGTATTGCAGTGGGAATTGTCCTCAGTCCAAGCCAAACATCTGGGTCCCATTTTCAGAAACTGTCCCCAATACATGGACGTTATAGACAGGTACCCAACAGTCATAATTACAATGAATGTGTACACTATGGAACTGATTAGTGCAATGTGTAATTGCAAGTAGTGTTCAATCTGTGATGTCATCTTCTCTGAGACCTAGAAGCAGTTTCTCTTACTCTGCAAGATCTTTGGCTTTCGTGGTGACAGGTAACAATGCTTCGTGGGTGGCAGTTGTCAATGTGTTCAGAGGGTCTGTGGTTTGATGGGGATGGGGCAAGGAGATGGACGGAAGCAATGTCAAAGATTTCTAGATAAACTGATAATTGAGAACTAAACTAAGAAGTTAGCATTTGGAGACAGTGGCCAGGTAAACACAACCAAAGCATTGATTGTTGTTTTACCTTGTCCATAGACTGCTAATCCCTTTAAAATTTAAGATCTTGATTTGTGAATGCAGGAGAGAAAAAACAATATTAATTCAGGACCCATGTGTCTGTTAGCATTCAGGACCTGCAAATAAATCCTGTCCACTGGTCAAATCAAATAAAGTACTAACTCAATGTAGAACCCCCTATTTAAAGGCATCTGCTCTTGACTTAGGCCTACATAGTGTATATTTTCCCACTGTGTTGCATTGCAGTGACCTTCAATGTCACATCGGCATTGAACATGGAGCTATTTTTGAAATTAGACATTTACATAATGCACCAGTACACAGACAAAGCTATGAAGAGGTTCTTTCCCTTGATATAACAATGTGCTACACTTTTACGAGGTCAAATTCACGTCAGGTACTGAAGTGAGTTCAATGGCGTTCCTTTGTCAACATGCATTACATTAGAAATTACAAATGTGTGTCTGCCCAATATGCACTTACAGTATGGAGCGAGAACTCAAATGCCACATCCACTCTAATTCAACCTGCTATAAAATAAACATCTTATATATATTTAATTTTGTATAATAAAAATGTAAAAACATATTTGCACAAGACCTTGGCTGTCTGGAAGGAATTTGAGTCAGGGAAACAATTCATCTGGACAAGGTGGCCAAGTCAAAGACAACTGACAGTCCTGTCAACGTTGACATATCAGGTTGTATTTGGGTGTGACAGCAAGCAGTTAGTGGCCATCAGTGATGCCATGTCTGCAACAATTGTTAAGAAACCAAAGTATAGCTATGCCTCCATTTGGTGTTAGGAGCCTGAGGATGTGACTGGGCTGTAGAGTCAAGCATTGTATATTGCGATCAAACTTTACATTGAAGATGAAGTTGACAGCGGCAACATGCTTTCATTATGTACTGGATATGTCTCTCATTGCACTAGAGAACAGTATTGAAGGTGAGACTTCAGACTTTCTGATCGCACAAAATGGTGGCATACACTTTCTCTACAAGTATCGCCCCTTATCTTCCAGTGTCAAGAAGAATGAACACAGAAAAAAATACTTTACACACTACCTTGATGCTAATACATTATCCACCCAACCACTTTTTCTTCTTAAAAAGAGCAAAGAGTAGAACCATATTTTAAAAGCCCATACCTAGGCCTACAGCCAAGGGTATTAAAAGTTATGACCCAAATGGCATCATGTTCCCTACATAGTGCACTACTTTTGACCATACCCCTATGAGCTTTGGTCAAACGTAGTGCCCCATTTGGGATACAGTTCACATGTACAACTGGTCGCAAACTCTCCTCCCTTGAGAGGCTGGTCAGGTAGCGTTTTCATAAATCCTTAAAGGTCATTTATCCTTTCAAATAATTGATTTGATTATGATAGAGAGGGATGGAAGGAGGGATAAGAGCTTATACGACAGAGGAAGGAGGGGAGTGGTATAATCTCTCCCTTCATCCCTTCATTGGGTCCCTTCACTAATGGGGAGGGTAGAGAGGGGGAGATATAGGAGAGTAGTGGACCCAAACTCCTCCCTTCAAAGAAAGGAGGTGCGGGGGTAACAGTGAAGCAATTCACCACCAATAGTCTAAGGACAGTTTGCGCCACCAAGGGGAGAGACAGGTCACTGTTAGTGTTGTATCCAGACAACAACATTTTACACTTTGAATTAAAATTGTTAGAACACCATCAGAATAAAAAAATGAGCATAGCTACCCGAAAACAAATGTTCCTAATTGAGGAGTCAATACATTCAAACTCTTACTGGGACTACTGGAACTCACTTAAAGGTCCAATGCAGTTGATCTCAATGTCAAATCATTTTTGAGTAAAGGATCAGACTTTTTCTCCCATTTTCGCCTAAAATGACATACCCAAATCTAACTGCTCAGGACCTGAAGCAAGGATATGCATATTCTTGATTCCACTTGAAAGGAGGCACTCTGAAGTTTGTGGAAATGTGAAATCAATGTAGGAGAATGTAACACATTAGATCTGGTAAAAGATCATATAAACAAAAAAAACATGCATTTGTGGAGCCAGAGACCGCAGGGGGTCAAACAGCTACATTTTATCTCTGGGACCTTCAGGATAACAAATCAGAGCAAGATTACTGAATGTAAGTACATTATTTACCTTCAGAGGTGAATGTATCAAACCAGTTGCTGTGATAAGTGTTGCGTTGTTGTGCACTCTCCTCAAACAATAACATGGTATTTTATTGCTGTAATAGCTACTGTAAATTGGACACTGCAGTTAGATTAACAATAATTTAAGCTTTCTGCCCTTATAAGACATGTCCATGTCCCAGAAAGTTGGCTGTTTACAACGTCATTCTAGTCACATTATCGCATATTGAGCAACAACTGTCCCGGTTTAGGGACACCGAGTTTATAGAGCTTATTAACAATTAAGATTATTTTTTTACCATTTTAATTTAAAACAAACAGCCAATTAGAATTTTTCAGAACTGTGTTTAATCATCTCATTCAAGATATCATTAGGACCACTGTATTTTTGGGGCTTTGAGGGACTGAATTTGTGTCTTCAATTCCTATTCAGTGATGGGGTAACCAAGATGATTTCAAATCAAATCACACCAAATTGTATTTGTCACATGCACCTGTTTAGTAGATGTTATTGCGGGTTTAGTCTAAATGTTTGTGCTTCTAGTTCCAACAGTGCAGCAATATCTAACAAGTAATATCCAACCATTTCACAACACCTAATACAGACAAATCTAAGTAAAGGAATGGAATTAAGAATATATAAATATATGGACGGGCAATGTCAGAGCGGCACAGACTAAGATACAGTGGATGGTATAGAATACAGTATATACATACGAGATGAGTAATGCAAGATATTTAGACATTATTAGTGACATTGTTAAAGTGACTATTGTTCCATTTATTGAAGTGGCCAATGATTTCAAGTCTGTATGTAGGCAGCAGCCTCACTGTGTTATTTAACAATCTGATGGTCTTGAGATATAAGCTGTTTTTCAGTCTCTCGGTCCCTACTTTTATGCACCTGTACTGACCTCGCCTTCTGGATGATGTGTGGTTTTGGTTATCCTTTATGAACAATTCCAATTTATGTAGTTTGTCATGGATATTTTTTCTCTCTGGTGTTTTGCCTACTGGTGCGGTTGCAAATACATTTTTTATGTGATAATTGCATAAATCTACATTTTTGATCACCACACTATGAAGTAGGGAGAGTACTGTGAATTGTGAAAATTATGATAATGCCCTTTTAGTGTAAGAGCTGTTTGAAAAGGCCACCTGAAATTTCTGTCTGTTTTGGTGAGATAGAGTTTTGGCAGTAAATTAATTAATAGAAAGAGTTCCAAACCTCTGTCAATAACAGCTAGTCTTCACCTCCACACTCAGAACACTCCCAGACAGTCTTAACAAAATTATTTCTTGAGAAATTGTTCTTTGCTAAGAAGCTCTTTCAGTTTATTTTTGAACATTTTAATTGAAAACAATCACAGTAAGGTACTTGATCGTTACCCAGAAATGATTTGATACTGAGATGAAAATGGCTGCATTGAACCGTGAACTATTAATTTTGTGATTGTTTATTTCACTTGCTTTGGCAATGTTAACATTGTGTTTTCCATGCCAATAAAGCCCCTTTGAATTGAATAGAAAGAGCTATGGCTGAAAACTACAGAATGAATCTCAGGAGATGGGAGGTTGAGGAAGAAGGAAAACCAACGACAACAAAACAGCTGAACTGCGACCAACCAAGCCTACATCATCTTGTTCACAGTTGAATGGTATTGCCATTTGTAATTAAATTCTACCTCCTCACAGTGAATATAAAACAAAATGTGTTGAATGAAACATCAATCGGTGGTGTGTATAATTAGCTATGTGTGCATTTTAATAAAGGCTGATGATGGTGAGCATTTCTCCTCACACAGGCGGTCATTCTAGATCACTTTGTAAAGCAATATTTCACCAAGCATTGCTGCATGAAGTCTTGCTTTGTTGCCAATTATTTGCATACACAGATTTGGCTATTTCAGCCACACCCATTGCTGACAGTTGTGCAAAATTGAGCACACAGCCATGCACTCTCCATAGACAAACATTGGCAGTAGAATGGCCTTACTGAAGAGCTCAGTGACTTTTAAAGTGGCAGCAAAATGGTTTCATCAAATAGTTTTCCATGGTTTTCCATTTGCGAACAGCCGCACACAAGCATAAGATCACCATGCGCAATCCCAAGCTTTGGCTGGAGTGGTGTAAAGCTCTCCGCTATTGGAGTCTGGAGTGGTGGAAACGCGTTCTCTGGAGTGACGAATCACGATTTCTACATCTGGCAGTCCGACGGAAAAATCTGGGTTTGGTGGATGTCAGGAGAACACTACCTGCCCCAATTTCCTAGTGCCAACTGTAGAGCTTGGTGGGGGAGGAATAATTGTCTGGGGCTGTTTTTTAGGGGGCTAGGCCCCTTAGTTCCAGTGAAGGGAAATCTTAACGCTACAGCGTACAATGACAGCTTTGCACACACTTGACATTCTCTCAACCAGTTTTTTAAATTTATTTTATTTTTATTTCACCTTTATTTAACCAGGTAGGCTAGTTGAGAACAAGTTCTCATTTACAACTGACCTGGCCAAGATAAAGCATAGCAGTGTGAACAGACAACAGCACAGAGTTACACATGGAGTAAACAATAAACAAGTCAATAACACAGTAGAAAGAAAAAAAAGAGTCTATATACATTGTGTGCAAAAGGCATGAGGAGGTAGGTGGATAATTACAATTTTGCAGATTAACACTGGAGTGATAAATTATCAGATGGTCATGTGCAGGTAGAGATACTGGTGTGCAAAAGAGCAGAAAAGTAAATAAATATAAACAGCATGGGGATGAGGTAGGTAAATTGGGTGGGCTATTTTCCGATGGACTATGTACAGCTGCAGTGATCAGTTAGCTGCTCAGAAAGCAGATGTTTGAAGTTGGTGAGGGAGATAAAAGTCAATTTTTACAATTCGTTCCAGTCACAGGCAGCAGATAACTGGAAGGAAAGGCGGCCGAATGAGGTGTTGGCTTTAGGGATGATCAGTGAGATACACCTGCTGGAGCGCGAGCTACGGGTGGGTGTTGCCATCGTGACCAGTGAACTGAGATAAGGCGGAGCTTTACCTAGCATGGACTTGTAGATGACCTGGAGCCAGTGGGTCTGGCGACGAATATGTAGCGAGGGCCAGCCGACTAGAGCATACAGGTCGCAGTGGTGGGTGGTATAAGGTGCTTTAGTAACAAAACGGATGGCACTGTGATAAACTGCATCCAGTTTGCTGAGTAGAGTATTGGAAGCTATTTTGTAGATGACATCGCCGAAGTCGAGGATCGGTAGTATAGTCAGTTTTACTAGGGTAAGTTTGGCGACGTGAGTGAAGGAGGCTTTGTTGCGGAATAGAAAGCTGACTCTAGATTTGATTTTAGATTGGAGATGTTTGATATGAGTCTGGAAGGAGAGTTTTTGTCTGATTAGTTCAAATTTGAGATTATTTGGTCCAGCCCAGACACCTAGGTACTTATAGATGTCCACATATTCTAGGTCGGAACCATCCAGGGTGGTGATGCTAGTCGGTCGTGCGGGTGCAGGCAGCAAACGGTTGAAAAGCATGCATTTGGTTTTACTAGCGTTTAAGAGCAGTTGGAGGCCACGGAAGGAGTGTTGTATGGCATTGAAGCTTGTTACAGTCTCCCATAGAGACTGCCAGAGGACCGGACAACATGTCCTCCGATTTGCCACTCTGAACCCTGTCTGCAAAGTAGTTGGTGAACCAGGCAAGGCAGTCATTAGAAAAACCGAGGCTTCTGAGTCTGCCGATAAGAATATGGTGATTGACAGAGTCGAAAGCCTTGGCCAGGTCGATGAAGACGGCTGCACAGAACTGTCTTTTATCGATGGCAGTTATGATATCGTTTAGTACCTTGAGCATGCTTGAGGTGCACCCGTGGCTGGCTCGGAAACCAGATTGCACAGCGTAGAAGGTACGGTGGGATAGTCATCATCATCTAAAATACCAAATCCATATAATGGCAAGAACAGCTGAAATGAGCAAAGGCAAATGACAGCCCATCATTACTTTAAGACATGAAGGTCAGTGATCCGAAAAATGTCAAGAACTTTGAAAGTTTCTTCAAGTGCAGTCGCAAAAAACCATCAAGCGCTATGATGAAACTGGCTTTCATGAGGACCGCCAAGGAAAAGGAAGACCCAGAGTTACCTCTGCTGCAGGGGGGAAGATAATTAGCGTTACCAGTCTCAGAAATTGCAGCCCAAATAAATGCTTCACAGAGTTCAACTAACAGACACATCTTACCATCAACTGTTCAGAGACTGCTTGATTTCAGGCCTTCATGGTCGAATTGCTGCAAAGACACCACTACTAAAGCACACCAATAATAAGAAGAGACTTGCTTGGGCCAAGAAACATGCGCAATGGACATTAAACCAGTGGAAATCTGTCCTTTTGTCTGATTAGTTCAAATTTGAGATTATTTGGTCCAACCGCTGTCTTTGTGAGATGCAGAGTAGGTGAACGGATGATCTGCTGTTTCCACCATGAAGCATGGAGGAGGAGGTGAGAAAGTGTGGGGATGTTTTGCTGGTTACACTGTCAGTCATTTATTTACAATTCAAGGCACTCTTGACTAGGATTGCTTCCACAACAGTCTACAGGACAATGACCCAACACACCTCCAGGCTGTGTATGGTCTATTTGACCAAGAAAGATATTTATGGATTGCTGCATCAGATGACCTGGGCTCCACAATCACCCGATCTCAACCCTATTGAGATGGTTTTGGATGAGTTGGACTGCAGAGTGAAGGAAAAGCAATAAACAAGTGCTCAACATATATGGGCACTCCTTCAAGACTGTTGGAAAAGCATTCCAGCTGAAGCTGATTGAGAGAATGCCAAGAGTGTGCAAAGCTGTCATCAAGGCAAACGGTGGCTACTTTGAAGAATCTTGTAACGCACTGCGGGTAGTGGGTGCGGAGTCAGACGCAGGAGGCAGAAGATACAGAGTAGCGCTTTATATGCACCGGGAAAAATGTACTGCCAAGAAACTGGGCGCACATAAACAATTGCCCAAAACCAGGACCACACCAGTTCGGAGGGAAAATCCAAAACCTTCAGCACTACCACACAAAATACACAATGGGAAACGAAATAGGCCCGCACAAAGAGCAGGCGGGCCTACCGGCATAAATAGCCCAACTAAACCTAAACAAGAAACGGGTGTTACTAATCAGACAAAAACAACAGAAAATGGAAAAGGGATCGGTGGCAGCTAGTAGGCCGGTGACGACGACCGCCGAGCGCCACCCGAACAGGAAGAGGGGCCACCTTCGGTAGGAGTTGTGACAAATTTGTTTAACACTTGTTTTGTTACTACATGATTTCATATGTGTTTTTTCATAGTTTTGATGTCTGAACTATTATTCTACAATGTATAAAATAGTAACAATATAGAAAAACTCTTGAATAAGTAGGTGTGTCTAAACTTTTGACTGGTACTGTACTTTTGGTCATGCAGTATAGTTCACACTACTCAAGTAATAAACAAAGGCATGTAAATAAACGGTAAATGGTAATAAATCATTCAAAGCATGTGTATGGATTATACAAGCTTTTTCCTCCGTTTCCTTTATCAAGCAGCCACTCTTGAATTCTCAACAATTGCCATACATCCCTAAAAGGCATCTGGTGTAGGCTGTGAATGTTTTGGGTCTTGCGCTAGAAACAGAAAGTCTCTGCAACCAGTAAAGAGAGAGCTAAATAAATTATCCCTTGTGCATTGGCCCGAAAAGTTGTTTCAACAACAAAAGAGTGGATTATGAATTTAACGTAGTAGTAGATTACTGTATTTTATCTATGTGAGATATTGTGATGTGAGGCAGAACCTCATCATAACCTACACATCTTCTTGAGACAGAACCTAATCATAACCGACACATCTTCTTGAGGTAGAATCAATTAATTCTCACCTGGGTATATAGTTTTTCTCCAATTGGTCTTGTAGAGAAAAATGCTCATTCTCAAAGGTACAGACTGCAATCTCAACAATTTTTTTCAGGTTAACTTCTGATGTTTTCACCCTTCTCGCTCCTGAACACATCGTTCCCAACATGTCACTCTCTTTCACTTGGGACACCACAATCATTTGACATCACTTATCCATCCCTCTCCTCTCCCATCAAGGGTCAGGAACTGCTCCTCTCCTATCAAGGGTTGGGAACTGCTCCTCTCCTCTCCCATGAACGGTCAGGATCTACTCCTCTCCTCACCTATCAAGGGTCGAAAACTGGTCGTCTCTTCTCCCATCACGGGTCAGGAACTGCTCCTCTCCTCACCTATCAAGGGTCGAGAACTGGTCGTCTCTTCTCCCATCACGGGTCAGGAACTGCTCCTCTCCTCACCTATCAAGGGTCGAGAACTGATCGTCTCTTCTCCCATCACGGGTCAGGAACTGCTCCTCTCCTCTCCTATCAAGAGTCAGGAACTGTTCCTCTCCTCTCTCATCAAGGGCCGAGAACTGCTCCTCTCCTCTCCCATCAAGGGTCAGGAACTGCTCCTCTCCTCTCCAATCAAGGCTCAGGAACTACACCTCTCCTCTCCCATCAAGGCTCATGAACTTCTCCTCTCCTTTCTCATCAAGGGTCAGGAATTGCTCCTCTCCTCTCCCATCAAGGGTCAGGAACTGCTCCTCTCCTCTCTCATCAAGGGTCAGGAACTGCTCCTCTCCTCTCTCATCAAGGGTCAGGAACTGCTCCTCTCCTCTCTCATCAAGGGTCAGAAACTGCTCCTCTCCTCTCTCATCAAGGGTCGAGAACTGGTCCTCTCCTCTCCCATCAAGGGTCAGGAACTGCTCTTTTTTCCTCCTCTCGTTCCCGTCAGACTCAATGGTCGCTTCCCAAATGGCAACCTATTCCCTTTATAGTGAACTGCATTTTATTATATAGGGTCCACTGTCCTCCTATGCTACTGATGCTAATCACATGCTGCTTCTTACTGACAACCATTTGTCATAAGGCTGGCATGAGGGTTGCAAATGTCTCTATGCTGTGTTCTGTCATGCCTGGTGACAGCCTTCTGAGAGCTGGATGATGGAAGGCTTCAGTGAAGTGTTACCATGTCCCCTCTCTCTCTCTCTCTCTCTGTCTCACTCACTCTCTCTGTCTCTCTATTTTTCATTATCTTTCTCTGTTTCTCTCTGTCTCCTTCGCTCTCTCTATTATTCTCCATTTCCTCTCATTCTTTCCCTCCTTCCTTCCCTCTCTCTCATTCTCCCTCCCTTTCTACTTCTCTCCCTCCATCCCCTTCTCCGCAGTACAAACTAATTCCATTCCCAGACGACACGTCATACAAGATGACAGGCATTTAGTTATCACTGTGTTGCGAGTCAAAGGTTCCTTCCTAAGGTCTAAGGCTGCATCCCAAATGACACAATATTCCCTACATAATGCACTAGGTTTGACCCGATCCTTATGGGCCCTGAATAAAAGTAGTGTGCCATTTGGGATGCACTCTGAGTGGATGTATCCTGAGTGGATGTATTAGTGTTATGGAGGAATATTGGAGTCCTGGTATTACTGGATTGTTCATTAGAAACACCATTAAATTCACCGCTTGTGAGCTGTGTTGGACAGCGATAAATCAAATGGGACCACTGGCTGTGTCCCCTCTGACTTCAAAATGGCCTGAGCTGCTCCCCTCCTCAAGAAAGCAACACTCGAATAACCTGAAGTCAAAAACTATAGACCTGTATCCCTTCTTTCTTTTCTTTCCAAAAAACTTGAGCGTGCTGTCTCTGAACAACTCCTTCGTTATCTCTCTCAGAACAATCTTCTTGACCCTAACTAGTCAGGCTTCAAGACGGGTCATTCAATTTAGACTGCTCTTCTCTGTGTCACAGAGGCTCTCCGCACTGCCTAAACTGACTCTCTCATTTGTTCTCATCCTCCTAGATCTTTCCGCTGCTTTAGACACCGTGACCCATCAGATCCTCTTCTCCACTCTCTCAGGGATGGGCATCTCAGGCTCTGCACACTCTTGGATTGCATCCTACCTTGCAGGCTGCTCCTATCAGGTGATGTGGAGAGGATCTGTGTCTGCACTATGTACTCTCACTACTGGTGTGCCCCAGGGCTCGGTTCTAGGCCCTCTCCTCTTCTCTCTATCATGTCAATTCAGGATCTACACTGAAATTCCCATTTCAGTGTAGTAAAATTGGGTAAAGCTTTTTGAAAGTAGTACCTGGGTACAATTCATTGTGTCAATGTTGTGCTGTTGTATGCTATTGTTACTTGGGGTCAAGGACAGGAGGGTACTGTAGTGGTGAAAAGCAGTGTAGTATTATGTGAAGAGGAGAAGCGTGTATGAGGAACATAATTGTGTTTCAGGAGGATAGTACTGTGACTATCTTCCCCTGTCTCAGAGGCATCAGTCAGTGAATTATTATGGTTTTAGGTCCTATGGGCCCATGCTACACCACTACCTCCTCTGTCTTATAGGGTCAGAATACACCACTCCCTCTCCTATCTTATGGGCCCAGGCTACACCACTCCCTCTCACATCTTATGGGCCCAGGCTATACCACTCCCTCTCACATCTTATGGGCCCAGGCTACACCACTCCCTCTCATATCTTATGGGCCCAGGCTACACCACCCCCTCTCACATCTTATGGGCCCAGGCTACACCACTCCCTCTCATATCTTATGGGCCCAGGCTACACCACTCCCCTCCCATTTTATGGGCCCAGGCCACACTACTACCCCCTTGTCTTATGGGCCCAGGCTACACTAGTACCTTCTCTGTCTTATGTGGCTAGGCTACACCACTCCATCCCCTGTCTTATGGGCCCAGGCTACACCACTCCCTCTCTCATATCTTATGGGCCCAGGCTACACCACTCCCTCCCCTGTCTTATGAGCTCAGGCTACACCACTCCCTCTCCTATCGTATGGGACCAGGCTACACAACTCCCTCCCCTGTCTTATGGGCCCAGGCTACACCACTCCCTCCCCTGTCTTATGAGCCCAGGCCACACCACTCCCTCTCCTATCGTATGGGACCAGGCTACACCACTCTCTCCCTTGTCTTATGGGCCCAGGCTACACAACTCCTTCCCCTGTCTTATGGGCCCAGGCTACACCACTCCCTCCCCTGTCTTATGGGCCCAGGCTACACCACTACCTCCCCTGTCTTATGTGGCCAGGGTACACCACTCCCTCCCCTGTCTTATGGGCCCAGGCTACACCACTCCCTTCCCGGTCTTATGGGCCCAGGCTACACCATTACCTCCCCTGTCTTATGGGCCCAGGCTACACCACTCCCTCCCCTGTCTTATGTGGCCAGGCTACACCACCGCCTCCCCTGTCTTATGGGCCCAGGCTACACCACTACTTCCCCTGTCTTATGGGCCCAGGCTACACTACTCCCTTCCTACTCCCCTGTCCTATGGGCCTAGGCTACACTATGTCCTCCCTACTCCCCTGTCTAGGCTACACTACTCCCTTCTTACTCCCCTGTCCTATGGGCCTAGGCAACACTACTCCCTTCTTACTCCCCTGTCCTATGGGCCCAGGCTACACTACTCCCTCCCTACTCCCCTGTCTGGGCTACACTACTCCCTCCCTACTCCCCTGTCTAGGCTACACTACTCCCTCCCTACTCCCCTGTCTAGGCTACACTACTCCCTCCCTACTCCCCTGTCTAGGCTACACTACTCCCTCCCTACTCCCCTGTCTTATGGGCCCAGGCTACACCACTACCTCCCATGTCTTATGGGCCCAGGCTACACCACTCCCTCCCCTGTCTTATGGGCCCAGGCTACACCACTCCCTCCCCTGTCTTATGGGCCCAGGCTACACCACTCCCCCTCCCATTTTATGGGCCCAGGCCACACTACTACCCCCCTTGTCTTATGGGCCCAGGCTACACTAGTACCTTCTCTGTCTTATGTGGCTAGGCTACACCACTCCATCCCCTGTCTTATGGGCCCAGGCTACACCACTCCCTCTCATATCTTATGGGCCCAGGCTACACCACTCCCTCCCCTGTCTTATGAGCCCAGGCTACACCACTCCCTCTCCTATCGTATGGGACCAGGCTACACCACTCTCTCCCCTGTCTTATGGGCCCAGGCTACACAACTCCCTCCCCTGTCTTATGGGCCCAGGCTACACCACTCCCTCCCCTGTCTTATGAGCCCAGGCCACACCACTCCCTCTCCTATCGCATGGGACCAGGCTACACCACTCTCTCCCCTGTCTTATGGGCCCAGGCTACACCACTCCCTCTCATATCTTATGGGCCCAGGCTACACCACTCCCTCCCTTGTCTTATGAGCTCAGGCTACACCACTCCCTCTCCTATCGTATGGGACCAGGCTACACCACTCTCTCCCTGTCTTATGGGCCCAGGCTACACAACTCCCTCCCCTGTCTTATGGGCCCAGGCTATACAACTCCCTCCCCTGTCTTATGGGCCCAGGCTACACCACTACCTCCCCTTTCTTATGGGCCCAGGCTACACCACTACCTCCCCTGTCTTATGTGGCCAGGCTACACCACTCCCTCCCCTGTCTTATGGGCCCAGGCTACACCACTCCCTCCCCCGGTCTTATGGGCCCAGGCTACACCATTACCTCCCCTGTCTTATGAGCCCAGGCCACACCACTCCCTCTCCTATCGTATGGGACCAGGCTACACCACTCTCTCCCCTGTCTTATGGGCCCAGGCTACACAACTCCCTCCCCTGTCTTATGGGCCCAGGCTACACCACTACCTCCCCTTTCTTATGGGCCCAGGCTACACCACTACCTCCCCTGTCTTATGTGGCCAGGCTACACCACTCCCTCCCCTGTCTTATGGGCCCAGGCTACACCACTCCCTCCCCGGTCTTATGGGCCCAGGCTACACCACTACCTCCCCTGTCTTATGGGCCCAGGCTACACCACTCCCTCCCCTGTCTTATGTGGCCAGGCTACACCACCGCCTCCCCTGTCTTATGGGCCCAGGCTACACCACTACTTCCCCTGTCTTATGGGCCCAGGCTACACTAGTACCTTCTCTGTCTTATGTGGCTAGGCTACACCACTCCATCCCCTGTCTTATGGGCCCAGGCTACACCACTCCCTCCCCTGTCTTATGAGCCCAGGCTACACCACTCCCTCTCCTATCGTATGGGACCAGGCTACACCACTCTCTCCCCTGTCTTATGGGCCCAGGCTACACAACTCCCTCCCCTGTCTTATGGGCCCAGGCTACACCACTCCCTCCCCTGTCTTATGAGCCCAGGCCACACCACTCCCTCTCCTATCGTATGGGACCAGGCTACACCACTCTCTCCCCTGTCTTATGGGCCCAGGCTACACAACTCCCTCCCCTGTCTTATGGGCCCAGGCTACACCACTCCCTCCCCTGTCTTATGGGCCCAGGCTACACCACTACCTCCCCTGTCTTATGTGGCCAGGGTACACCACTCCCTCCCCTGTCTTATGGGCCCAGGCTACACCACTCCCTTCCCGGTCTTATGGGCCCAGGCTACACCATTACCTCCCCTGTCTTATGAGCCCAGGCCACACCACTCCCTCTCCTATCGTATACACCACTCCCTCTCCTATCGTATGGGCCCAGGCTACACAACTCCCTCCCCTGTCTTAGGGCCCAGGCTACACAACTCCCTCCCCTGTCTTATGGGCCCAGGCTACACCACTACCTCCCCTTTCTTATGGGCCCAGGCTACACCACTACCTCCCCTGTCTTATGTGGCCAGGCTACACCACTCCCTCCCCTGTCTTATGGGCCCAGGCTACACCACTCCCTCCCCGGTCTTATGGGCCCAGGCTACACCACTACCTCCCCTGTCTTATGGGCCCAGGCTACACCACTCCCTCCCCTGTCTTATGTGGCCAGGCTACACCACCGCCTCCCCTGTCTTATGGGCCCAGGCTATACCACTACTTCCCCTGTCTTATGGGCCCAGGCTACACTACTCCCTTCCTACTCCCCTGTCCTATGGGCCTAGGCTACACTATGTCCTCCCTACTCCCCTGTCTAGGCTACACTACTCCCTTCTTACTCCCCTGTCCTATGGGCCTAGGCAACACTACTCCCTTCTTACTCCCCTGTCCTATGGGCCCAGGCTACACTACTCCCTCCCTACTCCCCTGTCTGGGCTACACTACTCCCTCCCTACTCCCCTGTCTAGGCTACACTACTCCCTCCCTACTCCCCTGTCTAGGCTACACTACTCCCTCCCTACTCCCCTGTCTTATGGGCCCAGGCTACACCACTACCTCCCATGTCTTTGGGCCCAGGCTACACCACTCCCTCCCCTGTCTTATGGGCCCAGGCTACACCACTCCCTCCCCTGTCTTATGGGCCCAGGCTACACCACTCCTCCCATTTTATGGGCCCAGGCCACACTACTACCCCCTTGTCTTATGGGCCCAGGCTACACTAGTACCTTCTCTGTCTTATGGGCCCAGGCTACACCACTACCTCCCCTGTCTTATGTGGCCAGGGTACACCACTCCCTCCCCTGTCTTATGGGCCCAGGCTACACCACTCCCTTCCCGGTCTTATGGGCCCAGGCTACACCATTACCTCCCCTGTCTTATGAGCCCAGGCCACACCACTCCCTCTCCTATCGTATGGGACCAGGCTACACCACTCTCTCCCCTGTCTTATGGGCCCAGGCTACACAACTCCCTCCCCTGTCTTATGGGCCCAGGCTACACCACTCCCTCCCCTTTCTTATGGGCCCAGGCTACACCACTACCTCCCCTGTCTTATGGGCCCAGGCTACACCACTCCCTCCCCGGTCTTATGGGCCCAGGCTACACCACTACCTCCCCTGTCTTATGGGCCCAGGCTACACTACTCCCTTCCTACTCCCCTGTCCTATGGGCCTAGGCTACACTATGTCCTCCCTACTCCCCTGTCTAGGCTACACTACTCCCTTCTTACTCCCCTGTCCTATGGGCCCAGGCTACACTACTCCCTCCCTACTCCCATGTCTGGGCTACACTACTCCCTCCCTACTCCCCTGTCTAGGCTACACTACTCCCTCCCTACTCCCCTGTCTAGGCTACACTACTCCCTCCCTACTCCCCTGTCTAGGCTACACTACTCCCTCCCTACTCCCCTGTCTTATGGGCCCAGGCTACACCACTACCTCCCATGTCTTATGGGCCCAGGCTACACCACTCCCTCCCCTGTCTTATGGGCCCAGGCTACACCACTCCCTCCCCTGTCTTACGGGCCCAGCCTACTCCACTCCCTCCCCTGTCTTATGGGCCCAGGCTACACCACTCCCTCTCATATCTTATGGGCCCAGGCCACACCACTCCCTCCCCTGTCTTATGGGCCCAGGCTACACCACTACTGCCCCTGACGTATGGGCTCAGGCTACATAACTCCCTCTCATATCTTATGGGCCCAGGCTACACTACTCCCTCCCTACTCCCCTGTCTAGGCTACACTACTCCCCCCCTACTCCCCTGTCTAGGTTACACTACTCCCTCCCTACTCCCCTGTCTAGGCTACACTACTCCCTCCCTACTCCCCTGTCTAGGCTACACTATTCCCTCCCTACTCCCCTGTCCTATGGGCCCAGGCTACACTACTCCCTCCCTACTCCCCTGTCCTATGGGCCCAGACTACACTACTCCCTGTCCTATGGGCCCAGACTACACTACTCCCTTCCTACTCCCCTGTCCTATGGGCCTAGGCTACACTACTCCCTCCCTACTCCCCTGTCCTATGGGCCCAGACTACACCACTACTTCCCCTGTCTTATGGGCCCAGGCTACACCACTCCCTCCCCTGTCTTATGTGGCCAGGCTACACCACTACCTCCCCTGTCTTATGGGCCCAGGCTACACCACTACTGCCCCTGATGTATGGGCTCAGGCTACATAACTCCCTCTCATATCTTATGGGCCCAGACTATACCACTCCCTCTCATATCTTATGGGCCAAGACACTAATTCCTTCCTACTCCTTTCTCCTGTGGGCCCAGGCTATACTACTCCCCTGTCCTATGGACCCAGGCAACACTACTCCCTCCCTACTCCCCTGTCCTATGTGCCCAGACTACACTACTCCCTCCCTACTCCCCTGTCCTATGGGCCCAGGCTACACTACTCCCTCCCTACTCCCCTGTCCTATGGGCCCAGACTACACTACTCCTTCCCTACTCCCCTGTCCTATGGGCCCAGGCTACACTATTCCCTCCCTACTCCCCTGTCCTGCTTTTGTTTATGTACTTTTTATCACCCCGCATAAATAAGTTCCTCCTTAATTAGGAGGAGGACAGGACAGGAGGGGCCTCGGCTCGTTGAGCAGCAGAGATGAGTGCCTGCCTGCAGTTCTAACCACTTGTACACATTTAAAGCTCCTTGGCGAGACAAGGGCATCCCAACCAGGGTGTCAGTTATTAATGAGGGGAGATGGAGTGCATCCCAAATGCCTGCATATTTATAATAAAGTACCTTTTCACCGGGGCCCATAGTGCTCTGATCAAATAGTGAATAGGGTGTCATTTTGGGTGCATAAGTGGGGAAAACAGTTTCAGCATCAAAAGACAGATGAATAAAAATACATAAAATAAGCCTGGGCCAATTATGAATGCAGGAAAAGTGTTTCCTTTATATGTTGAGGGGATGGCAACTTTGGGCAATGTGTCAAAATATAACACTGCATTCAAAATGCCATAAACACATCTCAGAATGAAGCATTTGCATCAAATGTCAAACACCTCTCTCATAATAGTACATTTTTGGATATACCATGTAAACATTGTTGTTCTAAATCTAAAGCTCTTTGGTCTTTCATAGGCTTATATCTGCATTCCAATACAATGTTCTACAGTGAAAGTAATCGACTGAGAGGGGTAACAAGTACACTGTAAACTCCAATGCAATGTAGGAACAGAAAATATTTATTAGGCCAAACATTACTTTGGTATACAGTAGCATACAACAAAACCCTAAACATATGTAAACCAAAAACCAAAAGTATATTCTTTAGAATGCAGTAAAGAACACAATTGTGTGTGGGGGGTCCAGGGGGGGCAGTCCAGGAATTGGTAGTGGGGGGAGTCACCAGTGCTAAGCTACGCTTCATCTCTTCTCCGGCCTGAGTCTGGCCACAATACTTCATCCGCATTACAAGATACGTTTTCTCTTGCCAAACATCGAGGGAAGTATCTCCTAGCATGGTGTATCCAACCTTGGACAGAAGAAACCTCTATGTCCCCACATAGACCATATTTAGAATTGCAGTCTCTTGTACATCTGTAAACAAGAGTCCTCGTCCTCCGTGATGTCTTTGCCTTTCCACTCTGTACAGAATTCAAACACAGTATGTGTTCAGCATAAACAATGTACAACAAAAATGTAGTACAGCATGATAACCAACCTTATTCATTCAATGCAGTGCAGTAAATGGATGGCTTAGAGTTACAAATGTTTATGCAATACTATGCAGTCATACGTATTTTACAGTACATTACTGTAATGCTAAAATAGTCATTAGATAGTTGGTTCGAATTATGGACGCCACTGTAAATCGACTCAAGTTGGGCTGGACTCTCAGTCCAGCCTCTCTCATGGTCAAACCGTGGTTGATCACATGATCAAACAAGTGTTGCCCTAATCTCATCAGAGATGGCTCTCCTTCCTTCTCTTCTTTGCCCTCGTCCCCCCTACTCCTCTTGTTCTCTGTCCATTGCTGGCATCCATTGTTCAAAACAGGTAATCTGATCTTTGACCTATTTATCAGCCCATACTACAGCAAAGCAGTGATTAGTTAGTGATCAGTTAAGCTATTAGTGTTTGCACATGTGAGGAGTGTGTGTGTGACCTGGAGAATAAGTGTAGCATTTTGATTGGTTGTGTTTGGAAAAGGAAAGCAAGTCACTACCTGTTAGATTTTTGTGTTTTAGGTAGAGAATTGTGTGTAGTGTTTTGAAAAAAGTGTTTTATGCAATTGACAACTGAGTCAAAGGCTGAGAAATAGCTTATGGTTTTGGATATTTGGTGTGTAGTTTTGCACTTTGAGTGAGAGGTTTCAAAAATCGTGTGACATGAAAATATTTTGTGTGTAAGCAGTTGGAAAAAACTGTAATATGATATCTGAGTGAGAGTGACTAACTAAATCAATGGAGGCCACCCGGTTGGTAATTCAACCATTATTGCTACAAATTTAGCTATACTAATTTACCAATCTAAAATGTTTTTGCTGACATGGCCTATTTGAATGAATGTCAATGACTGACATAAAAACTGCTAATGATCAACCCCACCATAACAAGAGAATAACTGCTGATGCTCAACCCCACCATAACAATTGAATAACTGCTGATGTTCAACCACACCATAACAAGAGAATAAGTGCTGATGATCAACCACACCATAACAATTGAATAACTGCTGATGTTCAACCACACCATAACAAGAGAATAACTGCTGATGCTCAACCACACCATAACAAGAGAATAACTGCTGATGATCAACCACACCATAACAAGAGAATAACTGCTGATGTTCTACCACACCATAACAAGAGAATAACTGCTTATGTGTCACGCCCTGACCTTAGAGAGCCTTTTTTATGTCTCTTTTTGGTTTGGTCAGGGTGTGATTTGGGTGGGCATTCTATATCCTTTATTTCTATGATCTGTGTTTCCATGTGTTGGCCGGGTATGGTTCTCAATCAGGGACAGCTGTCTAACGTTGCTGTCTATCGATGCCCAACCACACCATAGCAAGAGAATAACTGATGATGCTCAACCACACCATAACAAGAGAATAACTGCTGACCCGCAACCACACCATAACAAATCAAATCAAATCAAATTTATTTATATAGCCCTTCGTACATCAGCTGATATCTCAAAGTGCTGTACAGAAACCCAGCCTAAAACCCCAAACAGCAAGCAATGCAGGTGTAGAAGCACGGTGGCTAGGAAAAACTCCCTAGAAAGGCCAAAACCTAGGAAGAAACCTAGAGAGGAACCAGGCTATGTGGGGTGGCCAGTCCTCTTCTGGCTGTGCCGGGTGGAGATTATAACAGAACATGGCCAAGATGTTCAAATGTTCATAAATGACCAGCATGGTCGAATAATAATAAGGCAGAACAGTTGAAACTGGAGCAGCAGCACAGTCAGGTGGAAGTTGAAACTGGAGCAACAAGAGAATAACTGCTGACCCTCAACCACACCATAACAAGAGAATAACTGCTGACCCTCAACCACACCATAGCAAGAGAATAACTGCTGACCCGCAACCACACCATAACAAGAGAATAACTGCTGATGCTCAACCACACCATAACAAGAGAATAACTGCTGACCCGCAACCACACCATAACAAGAGAATAACTGCTGATGCTCAACCACACCATAACAAGAGAATAACTGCTGATGCTCAACCACATTTAGAAATGTTACCTTGTGTGTTCTACTATTCTAACTCTCAACAGTTCTTTGAGAATACCGACCTACAAAAGGGGGGCCGTTTACCAGTTCCCCATCGCTGCCCTCTCAAAAAGAGTATATGTTGGCAGAAAAAACAAGCACCTGGGTCTTTGGAGCCTGTTAAATCAGTTACTTTTCCATTACCTTGAGGATTCATAAGGACTACATTTCTCTCACACACACACACACACACACACATTTCTTGTTAACGTTGGCAAGTTGTTTAGGACATCTACTTTGTGCATGACACAAGTAATTTTACCAAAACTTGTTTACAGACAGATTATTTCACTTATAATTCACTGTATCACAATTCCAGTGGGTCAGAAGTTTACATACACTAAGTTGACTGTGCCTTTAAACAGCTTGGAAAATTCCAGAAAAGAATGTCATGGCTTTAGAAGCTTCTGAAAGACTAATTGACATACTTTGAGTCAATTGGAGGTGTACCTGTGTATGTATTTCAAGGCCTACCTTCAAACTCAGTGCCTCTTTGTTTGACATCATGGGAAAATTAAAAGAACTCAGCCAAGACCTCAGAAAAAAATTGTAGACCTCCACATGTCTGGTTTGTCCCAGGGAGCAATTTCAAAACGCCTGAAGGTACCACATTCATCTGTACAAACAATAGTATGCAAGTATAAACACAATGGGACCACTCAGCCATCATACCGCTCAGAAAGAAGATGCGTTCTATTTTGTCTCCTAGAGATGAACATTCTTTGGTACAAAAAGTGCAAATCAATCCCAGAAATACAGCAAAGGACCTTGTGAAGATGCTGGAGGAAACAGGTACAAAAGTATCCATATCCACAGTAAAACGAGTCCTATATTGACATAACCTGAAAGGCCGCTCAGCAAGGAAGAAGCCAGTGCTCCAAAACCACCATAAAAAAAAGCCAGAACTGCACATGGGGACAAAGATTGTACTTTTTGGAGAAATGTCCAATGGTCTGATGAAACAAAAATAGAACACTTTAGCCGTAATGACCATCGTTATGTTGGGAGGAAAAAGGGGGAGGCTTGCAAGCCGAGGAACACCATCCCAACCGTGAAGCACGGGGGTGGCAGCATCATGTTGTGGGGCTGCTTTGCTGCAGGAGGGACTGGTGCACCTCACAAAATAGACGGCATCAATGAGGATGGAAAATTATGTGGATATATTGACATCAGTCAGGAAGCTACGCCATTTTTCCACATCTTTGAAAGTATGCTTGGGGTCATTGTCCATATGGAAGACCCATGTGCGACCAAGCTTTAAGGTCAACAAAGTCAAGGTATTGGAGTGGCCATCACAAAGCCCTGACCTTTATTTAACCAGGTAGGCTAGTTGAGAACAGGTTAGCATAAACAACTGCGACCTGGCCAAGATAAAGCAAAGCAGTGCGTCACAAACAGCCAACACAGAGTTACACATAGAATAAACAAACATACAGTCAGTAATACAATAGAAAAATTCGAAATACAGTGTGTGCAAATTAATTAGGATACGGTAGGTAAGGCAATAAATAGGCCATAGTGGCAAAATAATTCTGCACATCTATCATTAGAATGTGCAGTAGAGATGCTGGGGTGCAAAGGAGAAAGAAGAAAAAAAATAACAGTATGGGGACGAGGCAGTTGGATGGGCTGTTTACAGGTGAGCTATGTACAGGTGTAGTGATCTGTGAGCTGCTCTGACTGCAGGTGCTTAAAGATAGTGAGGGAGATATGAGTCTCTAGCTTCAGTGATTTTTGCAGTTCGCTCCAGTCATTGGCAGCAGAGAACTGGAAGGAAAGGCGGCCAAAGGAGGAATTGGCTTTTGGGGAGACCACTGAAATATACCTGCTGGAGCGCGTGCTACAGGTGGGTGCTGCTCTGGTGACCAGTGAGCTGAGATAAGGTGGGGCTTTACCTAGCAAAGACGTATAGATGACCTGGAGCCAGTGGGTTTGGCGGCAAAAATGATGCGAGGGTCAGCCAACAAAAGAATACAGGTCGCAGTGGTGTGTAGTATAAGAGGCTTTGGTGACAAAACGGATGGCACTGTGATAGACTGCATCCAATTTGCTGAGTAGAGTGTTGGAGGCAATCTTGTAAATGGCATCGCTGAAGTCAAGGATCGGTAGGACAGTCAGTTTTACGAAGGTATGTTTGGCAGCATGAGTGAAGGATGCTTTGTTGCGAAATAGGAAGCCAATTCTAGATGTAATTTTGGATTGGAGATGCTTAATGTGAGTCTGGAAGGAGAGTTTACAGTCTAACCAGTCACCTAGGTATTTGTAGTTGTCCACATATTCTAAGTCAGAACCATCCAGAGTAGTGATGCTGGACGGGCTGGCAGGTGTGGTCAGCAATCGTTTGAAGAGCATGCATTTAGTTTTACTTGCATTTAAGAGCAGTTGGAGGCCACGGAAGTACAGTTGTATGGCATTGAAGCTCGTCTGGAGGTTAGTTAATACAGTGTCCAAAGCAAAGCCAGAAGTATACAGAATGGTGTCGTCTGCATAGAGTTGGATCAGAGAATCACCTGCGGCAAGTGTGACATTATTGATTTATATAGAGAAGAGAGTCAGCGCAAGGATTGAACCCTGTGACACCCCCATAGAGACTGCCAGAGGTCTGGACAACAGGCCTTCCGATTTGACACGCTGAACTCTATCTGAGAAGCAGTTGGTGAACCAGGCGAGGCAGTCATTTGAGAAACCAAGGCTGAGTCTGCCGATAAAAATGTGGTGATTGACAGAGTCGAAAGCCTTGGCCAGGTCGATTTAATACAGCTGCACAGTATTATCGATGGCGGTTAAGATATCGTTTAGGACCTGGAGCGTGGCTGAGGAACACTCATGACCAGCTCGGAAACCAGATTTCTTTGCGGAGATGGTACGGTGGGATTCGAAATGGTCGGTGATCTGTTTGTTAACTTGGCTTTCGAAGACCTTAGGCATAGGTCTGTAGCAGTTTGGGTCTAGAGTGTCTCCCCCTTTGAAAAGGGGGATGACTGCGGCAGCTTTCCAATCTTTGGGGATCTCAGACGATGCGAAAGAGCGATTGAACAGGCTAGTAATAGTTGTTGCAACAATTTGAGCAGATCATTTTAGAAAGACAGTTTCCAGATTGTCTAGCCAGGCTGATTTGAAGGGGTCCATATTTTGTAGCTCTTTCAGAACATCACCTTTCTGGATTTGGGTGAAGGAGAAATGGGGGAGTCTTGGGCAAGTTGCTGTGGGGGTGCAGGGATGTTGAACAGGGTAGGGGTAGCCAGGTGGAAAGCATGGCCAGCAGTTGAAAAATGCTTAATGAAATTCTCAATAATCGTGGATTTATCTGTGGTGACAGTGTTTCCTAGCCTCAGTGCAGTGGGCAGCTGGGAGGAGGTGCTCTTATTCTTCATGGACTTTACAGTGTCCCAGAACCTTTTGGAGTTTGTGCTAAAGGATGCAAATATCTGTTTGAAAAAGCTAGCCTTTGCTTTCTTAACTGCCAGTGTATATTGGTTCCTAACTTCCCTGAAAAGTTGGATATCACAGGGGCTATTCGATGGTAAGGCAGTACGCCACAGGATGTTTTTCTGCTGGTCAGGTCTGGAGTGAACCAAGGGCTTTTTCTGTTCCTGGTTCTACTTTTTTTTGAATGGGGCATGCTTATTTAAGATGGTGAGGAAAGCACGTTTAAATAATAACCAGGCATCCTCTACTGACGGAATGAGGTCAATATCCTTCCAGGATACCCAGGTCGATTAGAAATGCCTGCCCACAGAAGTGTTTTAGGGAGCGTTTGACCGTGATGAGGGGTGATCGTTTGACCGCAGACCCATTACGGACGCAGGCAATGAGGCAGTGATCGCTGAGATCCTGTTATGAAGACAGCAGAGGTGTATTTGGAGGGCAGGTTGGTTAGGATGATATCTAATAGGGTGCCTGTGTTTACAAATTTGGTTTTGTACCTGGTTCATTGATAATTTGTGTGAGATTGAGGGGATCTAGTTTAGATTGTAGGATGGCCGGGGTGTTATTAAGCATGTCCCAGTTGTGGTCACCTAACAGCACGAGCTCTGAAGATAGATAGGGGGGGCAATCAATTAACATATTAACACATCTCTGCCCCTGAAAGGTGGATTTTTAAAAGTAGATGCTCAAATTGTTTAGGCACAGACCTGGATAGTAAGACAGAAATCTGCAGGCTATCTCTGCAGTAGATTGCAACTCCGCCCCCTTTGGCAGTTCTATCTTGTTGGAAAATGTCATGGTTAGGGATGGGAATTTCAGGGTTTTTTGGTGGCCTTCCTAAGCCAGGATTCAGACATGGGTAGGGCATTCGGGTTGGCACAGTGTGCTAAAGCAGTGAATAAAACAAACTCAGGGAGGAGGCTTCTAATTTTAACATGCGTGAAACCAAGGCTTTTACGGTTACAGAAGTCAACAAATGAGAGCGCCTGGTGAATGGGAGTGGAGCTAGGCACTGCAGTGCTTGAATTAAACTCTACATCACCTAAGGAACAGAGGAGGAGTAGGATAAGGGTACGGCTAAAGACTATAAGAACTGGTCGTCTAGTACGTTCTGAACAGAGAGTAAAAGGAGCAGGGCTTGGAGACACGGCAATTCAGACAGCTAGCAAGCTAGCAGAAGGGCCTTAGAGTGACGTTGCAACGGAATTAGTCTGTTGTAGCCCCTTTGTGCGGTCACGTCGGCAGACCAGTTATGATGGATCAGCAGGGCGCAGTGTAGTAAAAGGGTCCAGGCCAATTGGCAAAATAGATATAGTGGCCAAAGAAATTGGCTGATGGGCATCTTCAGCTAACAGTCTGATATGTTCTAGACAGCTAGCGGGCAGTGGCTAGCAGGCTAGCAGATGGTCATTCAGGGGACGTCACGCAGATTACGTCAGTAGTCCAGTCATGATGGATCATCGGAGCTCCGTATCGGCAGTAAAAGGGGTTCGGGTCAATTGGCAAAATAGGTATTGTAGCACAAGGAGTGGCTATTGGACCTCTTCAGCTAGCCGTGATATGGGCATAGCATAGGCTAGCTCCAGGATAGTTGATGCTTGCTTCGGGACAGAGACGTTAGCCAGGAGTGGCCACTCCTAGCTGCGATGATCCAGGTGAAAAGGTTCAGAGCTTGTAGGAATTCGGAGGTATGGAAAAAAATAAGTCAGATATGCTCTGGTTTGGATCACGCTGTGCAGACTGGCAAGAATTGTCCGGGCTAAGGTTAGCTGATGACCGCTAGCAGTGGCTAGCTGACTACTGGCTAGTAGCTAGTTAGCTGGCTAGCTTCTGTTAGGGGGTTCCAGTTCAAAAGTAAAGAAAATAGGAGATCCATACCACATTGAGTGAGGCCGATTGCAGGAGAGTATGTTGAAGGTGAGATTGAGGTTATGAAAAATATTTTACAAAATATATGCGAAGAAAAAATATATAAAAAGAGAAATACACGGGACCCGACAAGATGAAGACAAAGACGTCTGACTGCTACGCCATCTTGGATCTGTATACCTCCTCCAGACAAAGCTAACACATAATAAGAGAATCACTCTGCTAGGATCATCTAGTTATTGATTGTTGTGGCAAAACTGAATTATGGTGAATTCATCTAACTACTTTAGCCTTAATAGAAGCACATAGTGACTACAAATAATAATCTGCTGGACAGATGGATGTGTAGTCTTGACAGTCCCTCATACATACATACCTAAGTGAGGACATGACTGTTTGAACAATCTTCTCCTCAAGCACACTCGCACACTATCAACCCCACCCTACCTCCCCATGCTCTCCCAGGCCAATGGTTGCCAACCAGAGAGGGTTGCTGCGTTCCATTCTTTCTGTTATCCAATAAAACCCTTGCTGCCAAATGTGATTTAGAGCCACTCAGCTCCAGAGCAGGACCCTCAGAGAAACGAGGGGGGATAAAATATGAGCACCGTGGCAGCTGGCTTGCCAATCCAAATTAAAAAAAGTGGCTCTGGGTTTATGCCGCACCCTTTATGGCTGCCGTATTTCACCCATATCCCCTACCCCACCACCCTGCCACCACTGAGGGTTGTCATGCCCCCCCCAACCAGTAAATCTGGTCCGTTTCCACAGACATAAAACTGTTATTCATGGGATGAACAGAATGAGAAGGCAAGGATGGGATGGAAACATCAGCTAGAGGCCTCTGTCTGTCTGTCTGTCTGTCTGTCTGTCTGTCTGTCTGTCTGTCTGTCTGTCTGTCTGTCTGTCTGTCTGTCTGTCTGTCTGTCTGTCTGTCTGTCTGTCTGTCTGTCTATGGATGCAGACACCTCAGTCATCCCAGCCCTAAACACTGAGATTGGGTCTGCATTATAGACACTGCTGGATGTACGACAGTGGAGGCTGACAGTGGGATAAATTGGGAGGACAGGCTCATTGTAATGACTGGAATTGAATCAATGAAACGCGATCAAACATATTTAAATGACAGTTGTGCATTGATTTAGTCTTTGACTAGCCACATACGAGGTACAGTATGTATTTCACCACGAGGCCGGGAGACATGTTTAGGACTTGAATTGAGGAGGGGTGACAGGGTGAGGGGAGGGGGAGGAGTGGTGTTCACTGTAATTGCACTTCGCTATGTCTTCTCTTTATGTAGTGATGGAAAACTTATTTTTAATCATGTTATTAGCCAATCAATCAATACATTAGAACAACTGTCAAGGGAGGATTGAGCAGTTCAGGGGTTGAGGGTAATGGCACAGGAGGTGGAATAATGGAGGAGGTGGTGGCCAGCGAAGGGTTAAGGTCATTGACAGCTGCTTTACCATTCTTTAGTCTTTATGTTAATAAACCTGTTGGAGATAGGGGGCAGTATTTTCACTTTGGATGAATTGCGTGCCCATAGTGAACTGCATCAAACTCTGTCCTAAATTGCTAGAAATTGCTAGAAAACACTCTGAAGTTTGAATTATGTCTGTGAGTATAACAGAACTCACAGGGCAGGCAAACTTCCAAACAAGTTTTGAAATCCTGAAAGTTGGGGCAACTTTGACGTCATCGCCCCTCCCTTCCCAACAAGTTATGGATCTGGAAACACTTCCTACGTCTTCCACTGGATGTCCTCATTCAGTAGAAAGTGTAATGGAGCATTTGCTGTAAACTTTGACCTAATGGGGGGGAAAATAGTCAGTGTCGCAAGAGAATGCCATTTTGTTGTGGCGCATTTCTCTGTGAGTGCTACGGCTGTTCCAATCAGCCCCAGATGAAAACGAATGATCCGGTTGGAACGTTATTGGATATATATGATTATAACATCCTGAAGATTGATTCTCCACTTAGTTTGACCAGTTTTTTCGACCTGGAAAATTTCTTTTGGAAGTTTCCATGCAAGTTATCCTGGACCAGAAGTCAGTTTTTGGGCACCTAAGCTGAAAGGGATAGCAAATGCTGCTACTTGGACACTAGTATTGGACATTATGGAACAAAACGATTTATTGTGGAACTAGGACTCCTTGCACTACATTCTGATGAAAGATCATCAAAGGTATGGGAATATTTATGTGTTAATTTTGTATTTCTTTTGACTCCAACATGGCGGAGAAATATTGTTATGTCTGAGCGCCGTCTCAGATTATTGCAATGTTAGGCTTTTTCCGTAAAGTTTTTTAAAAAATCTGACACAGCGGTTGCATTAAGAACCAGTGTATCTTTAATTATATGTAGAACATGTATCTTTAGTCAAAGTTTATGATGAGTATTTCTGTTATCTGGCGTAGCTTTCTATAATTCCTCTGGATATTTTGGAGGAATTTCTGAACATGGCGTCAATGTAAACCGAGATTTATGGATATAAAATGCATATTATCGAACAAAACATAAATGTACTGTGTAACATGTCATATGACTGTCATCTGATGAAGATTTTCAAGAGGTTAGTGATTGATTTTATTTCTAATCGTGCTTTTGTGATTTTATCTTTGGCTGGAAAAAAATGGCTGTTTTTTCTTTGGTTTGGTGGTGGTCTAACATAAATATACGTTGTGTTTTCGCTGTAAAACATTTTAAAAATCTGCGACGATGGGTAGATGAACAAGGTGTTCATCTTTCATTTGAGGTATTGGACTTGTTAATGTGTGGAGGTTAAATATTTCTAAAGAATATTTTTGCATTCCCAGCGCCACCTTTTCAGCTGAACGGGGGGGGGGATGTTCCCTGAGGGAAACGCCTCGCCTCAACAGGTTTTAAGCTCTCTGCATCCCAAATGCACCCTAGAGCAGTACTTTTGGTCAGAAAACTGCACTAGATATGGAACAGTGTACCATTTGGGATGCACTCCTAGTCTTTCTGGGATAAAAGCATTACATCATGTGGTAACACTTTATGTGGAGTGAGTATACAGAATACCTTCATGAAACCAGTCATAACACCTTTATGAGTGTTGCAGTGTCATTCATAACAACCATCATAATACATTTAACACACCATCTTCATATGAATATAAGGGCACAAGGCGAGACCCAAATGCAGAAACATCAGGCAGATGGTTGAGCTCCAATATTTATTATACCAAAAGGGGTAGGCAAAAGGCAGGTCGGGGACAGGCGAGAGTTCATAAACCATGTCAGAGTCCAAACAGTACCTGGGGATAGGCAGGTTCAAGGTCAGGACAGGCAGGGGTTCAGTGAACAGGTCAGAGTCCAAACAGTACCTGGGGATAGGCAGGCTCAAGGTCAGGACAGGCAGGGGTTCAGTCAACAGGTCAGAGTCCAAACAGTACAAGGGGCTAGGCAGGCTCGAGGTCAGAACAGGCAGAGTGGTCAGGCAGGCAGAGTTGGCCTCAGGACAGGCAAAGGTCAAAACCAGGAGGGTTAGGAAAAACAGAGACTCTGTAAAATATGAGATAAAAGTAAATCACACTTTTAAAACTTCATATTCTGTTAACTCAAACCCAAGTAATGTTTTTAACTCATCCTATACTTGTATTCGTTGGCAAAACAATCTTGCTATTTCCTCATAGAGAATGATGTCATCCTCCTGAGGATGATAATATGGCCAATCAGCAGTCTACTAGGGTTAATATGTTTAGTTACCGTTATATGCCCACACCATTCTGTTGTTGGGGTACACCCACACCATTCCAATACAGAAACCTGTTTTTTTAACCTACTTAATAAAACAAATGGAAGGAAAACTGTTTCACTCATATTGTAATTAATTATAGGTCATATTTCATAGAAATCTGAAACACTGGACAGTTTCTTTAATGGTGCTGTATTGTTCTTATTGGTCTAGGGAGGCCATGCAGGGAAGGGGCCATGCAGGGAAGGGGCCATGCAGGGAAGGGGCCATGCAGGGAAGGGGAGGTGGGTAGAAGAGATATAGGTCTTCAGTAATGTTTTATATCCAATTATAATCATGGTTTAAAATGTCATGTGTACACATCACATCATATAAGTTCCAAAACTAGTTTTCTCACGATTAATTTAATAGATTATACTACCGCTTTATGTAACCAAGCGTCCAAGAGTCCACCTCTCTAGCCACTCCAGTGATGACTGTAATCGTTATCAGTCATATTCCAATAAATGTCTGGCTCCTATATCACCATGGTGTTGCATGTGTTTTATTGAGGTCTCATGTTGTTATAGCTCACTTTACCACTCCCCCACATCAGTGATCAAGGTCAGTTCTGCATGTTTCACAGCTATTCAACTGTCACAGCTAACATATCTCTACACTGTTTCTGTAAAGTGCATTTGAAAAGTATTCAGACCCCTTTCCCTTTTATACATTTTGTTTCGCTACAGCCTTATTCTAAAATGGATTAAATAAAAATGTTTCCTCATCAATCTACACTCGATACCCTATTATGATGAAGTGAAAACGAGTGTAGAAATATTTGCACAAAAAAAAAGAAATAATGAACAAGTATTCAGACCTTTTGCTTTAACAACACAGGATTATACCCAGAATCAGACACAGGAGGTGGATGGTTCGGTTCTCAGAATACAGGCAGAGGTTCGTAATCCAATGCAAACTCTAAAAGGGACAGAACGACAGGCAGGCTCAGGGTCAGGGCAAGCAAAAAAGTCGGAACTGGGAAGACTAAAAAACAAGAACTAGAGAACTGAAGAAATGGGAAACACGCTGGTAAGACCTGTCAAAACCAGACAAACTGGCAACAGACAGACAAATAAAGTAGGTATAAATACACAAGGGATAATGGGGCAAATAGGAGACACCTGACTGGCCGTTAAATTGGGGATGAAACTCTGAAGACAGGCTGGCCGATTACCCAATCAGGGTGCAGAATGCCTTTCAGAACCTGGACGAGAACTGAGGACCACAATCGGAGATCATGTCGACCGGAAGTCAATGGATCCGGAAGATGTGCTGCACCATAAACTTGGCCGTCTCCTTGGCTGAGGGCAACTTGGGAAGGGGAATGAATTGTGCAGCTTTGGAAAACCTATCCAGAACCGTAAGAATGGTGGTGTCGCCATCTGACGGGGGAGACCAGTTACAAAGTCCTGGATATATGGGACCGGGGGCGGTGAGGAAGAGGGAGTGGTTGAAGGAGGCCAGCCAGAGCTTGCCGCTGAGTCTTGTTCTGTGCACACACAGACACAGTGCAGGCGGCGACAAATACGAAGACATCGGGAACCACCAAAAATGTTGTCGGATGAAAGCCAGGGTCTGACGGTAGCCAGGATGACAGGTATGTTTAGCGGAATTTTATTATTTATTTTTATGTTACCTTTATTTAACTTGGAAAGTCAGTTAAGAACAAATTCTTATTTTCAATGATGGCCTAGGAACAGTGGGTTAACGGTCTTGTTTAGGGGCAGAACAACAGATTTTTTCCTAGTTACTAGTCCAATGCTCTAACCACTAGGCTACCTGCCGCCCCCTTGGAATGAACCCATTCCAAGAATGGGGACCGGGCCGAACCCGCGGTCCGGCTGGGAACGCTGTAACTTGCGGACCAGCCTCTTGATACCCCAGATAAGTGTAGCTGCAAGACAGGAGGTAGGGAGGATGGTCTCTGGGTCAGAGGGTGTAGCCGTAGAACTATATAGGAGAGAGAGGGCATCAGGCTTATCATTCTTGGATCCAGGGCAGTAGGAGGTAGTGAAATAACAGAGCCCAACGAGCCTGCCTTGAGGCGTTTGGCATTGTGAAGATATTCTAGATTCCAATGGTTGGTCCACACTAACAATGGGTGTTCCGCCCCTTCAAGCCAGTACCTCTACTCCTCCAGGCCAGCTTGACCGCAAGAAGTTCCCGATTACCAACGTAATAGTTCCTGTCAGCGGGATTAATAAGGCAATGGGACAGGAAAGCGCAGGGATGCAACTTTTGGTCTTGAGTTGAACTCTGGGACAGAACGATCCCCAGGCCAACATCGAGGCATCGCCCCCCACCACAAACTGATGGGATGGGTCCGGATGGAATAGGATGGGGACAGTGGTGAAACGATACTTAAGATCCAAAAACACCCAGTCATGAGCTGGGGACCACGTGAACGGAACCTTGTGAGAGCTGAGTGCAGAGAGGGCTGCACTCTAGCTATAAGTTGGGGCCAATCCAACACCACTCTCACCTTGTCAGAATCCATCTGAACGTTCCCTGCAGCGATGAAATATCCCTGTAGTAGAGAGTGGAGTGATGGAATTCAATGATATCATCAAGGTACACAAACACAAACCGATTTAATGTGCCACCATCATTGACCTGGAACACTGTGGGAGCGTTGGTCAGTCTGAATGGCATAACCAGGAACTCGTAGTCTCCCCTAGCCATGTTGAAGGCTGTCTTGCACTCGTCTACTTCCCGTTTCCGAACTAGGTGGTAGGTGTTCCGAAGGTCCAACTTCAAGAAGATGGTCGCCCTCTAGGGAGGCTCGGATGCCGAGGAGAGGAGTGGTAGATGGTAACACATTTCTATTGTGATTTCATTGAGGCCCCTGTAGTCGATACACAGGCGCAGGGTTTTGTCCTTTTTTCCCACAAAGAAGAACCCTGTGCCGGCAGGGAAGGCAGAAGGAGGAATGCTCCCTGCAGCCAGAGAGTCCTCAATGTACTCCTCCATGGCCTTGGTCTCAAGGCCAGACATGTAATAAAGCCACCACCAAGGCAATTTGGTGCCCAGGATCAATGGCAATTAGGATGTGACTCGAGCCTTGTTATAAACCTCCCGTAGGTCCTGGTACTAGGCGGGAACGGCAGAGAGATCCAAGGCTTTTCCCAAGCCCGCAGGAAGACATCCCCGGGCCGGCTGCGCCGCCTTAAGGCAATGTGCGTGGCAGAACAGGCTCCAACCCAGGAAAGAACCAGTAGCCCAGTCGATCAGAGGATTGTGCCTCTGAAGCCATGAAAACCAAAAACCACAGGAACATGACGAGATTCAATGAGTAGAAACGTATGGACTCACTATGATTGCTTGAAAGTCACAGGTGAATGGGAACCGTTCTGTGATTATCCCTGACAATGGAGCTTCCGTCCAATGCTCTGGCGTCCATGGGAATAGAGAGTTGTGTGGAGAAACCCAGCTCAGATACCAGGGTAGCGTCCATTAAGCTCTCGTCAGCCCCAGAGTCAATGAGCACCCACAGAGATTTAGACCGGTCACCCCACAGCAGGATAGCATGGGGAGGAGTACGAGTAATGTGATTTTAGAGAATCCCAGTATGGCCCACCACTATACTCGTACCTACTGATGAGCCTTGTCTTTTACTGGACAGTTTCATATATAATTTCCTGTAGTATCATAATCCAGGCAACTGTTGGAGCTCAGCCTGCTTAAAACCTGTTGGTACTAGGGGGCAGTATTTTCATTTTTGGAAAAATAATGTTCCCAAATTAAACGGGATATTTTGTCAGGACAAGATGCTAGAATATGCATATAATTGACAGCTTAGGATAGAAAACACTTTAAAGTTTCCAAAACTATAAAAAATATTGTCTGTGAGTATAACAGAACTGATGTTACAGCCTGAGAAAAATCCAATCCGGAAGTGACTCATCTTTTGAAAGCCCTGCGTTCCGATGCGTCCCTATTGAGCTGTGAATGCCCTATCAACCAGATTACGCTTTCTACGTATTCCCCAAGGTGTCTACAGTATTGTGACGTAGTTTTACGCATTTATGTTAAAGAATACCCGTAGGCGGCTTCATTGCGCAAGTGGTCACCTGATGCTCCCAGAGAAATTCTTGCGTAAAATACAGAGGTAGCCATTATTCCAATCGCTTCTACTGAGAAACCAATTGTACCGGTTGATATATTATCGAATAGATATTTGAAAAACACCTTGAGGATTGATTATAAACAACATTTGCCATGTTCCTGTCGATGTTTTTCGGCGTTGTCGTGACCACAATTTCCTGTCGATTTCTCACCCAAACGTGAAGAACAAACAAAGCTATTTCGCCTACAAAAATAATATTTTGGGAAAAAATTAACTTTGGCTATCTACCTGGGAGTCTCATGAGTGAAAACATTCGAAGTTCATCAAAGGTAAACAATTTAATTTGATTGCTTTTCTGATTTTCGTGACAAGGTTGCCTGCTGCTAGCAAGGCATAATGCTATGCTAGGCTATCCATAAACTTACACACATGCTTGTCTAGCTTTTGCTGTAAAGCATATTTTGAAAATCTGAGATGACAGGGTGATTAACAAAAGGCTAAGCTGTGTTCCAATATATTTCAATTGTGATTTTCATGAATAGGAAGATTTTCTAGGAAGATTTATGTCCGTTGCATTATGCTAATTAGTGTCAGATGATGACAACGGTCCCGTTCACGGGATGGGGTGTCACTAGAGGTTAATTAACAAACGTTCATTAGTAGACAATCTAGCCCTGCCCAGTTGCATTGGATCTGGAGGAGACAAGTCGCCAGTCCCCGATGATTCCTGAGGGAACTCGGGTGGCTTCGGATTCTCTCGGAAATGCAGGCATCGGGGACTTATGGGGTTCTTCGGAGGCGAGGAAGAAACTGTGGACGAGCGAGTGTGGCCGAGAACAGACATCCTCTCCCTCTTGAATTTCCGTAGGTGCCCATTGATCCTTATGGTCAAGCATCATAGTGTGGGGATGTTTTTCAACAACAGGGAGTGGGAGACTAGTCAGGATCGAGGGAATGATAAACAGAGCAAAGTACAGAGAGATCCTTGATGAAGACCTGCTCCAGAGCGCTCAGGCCTTTAGACTGGGGGCGAAGGTTCACCTTCCAACAGCACAATGACCCTAAGCACACAGCCAAGACTACGCAGGAGTGGCTTCGGGACAAGTCTCTGAATGTCCTTGAGTGGCCCAGCCAGAGCCCGGACTTGAACCCTATCGAACATCTCTGGAGAGACCTGGAAATTGTTGTGCAGAGACGCTCCCCATCCAACCAGACAGAGCCTGAGAGTATCTGCAGAGAAGAATGGGAGAAACTCCCCAAATATAGGTGTGCCAAGCTTGTAATGTCATACCCCAGAAGACTCAAGACTGTAATCTCTGCCAAAGGTGCATCAACAAAGTACTGAGTAAAGGGTCTGACTACTTATATAAATGTCATATTTATTTATTTATTTTCAATACATCTGCAATAATAAAAGAAAATAGTTTTTGCTTTGTCATTATGGGCTATTGTAGATTGATGAGGGGAAAAATTATTGAATCAATTTTAGAATAAGGTTGTAACATAACAAATTGTGGAATGTAGAGAGAGTTAGAGTAGAGGAGAATAAAGAGTGAAAGAAGCCTGGTACAACTCAAGGACAAACTCCAAGTTCACCAGTAAATAATATACTTGCTAAGAGCTATGGCTTTTTCTCCCTATTTCATTTCATGAGGATTTTCTGTTCAATTGCAGTGGATTAAAATAGAATGCATTTCCTTCTGGAAACCTGATAACCTGGCAAAATAAGTTTTTCAATTAGGTTTGGTTTCGAATTATCACAAGGATTCAGCCTTCCAGTAGAATCGTTTCTTGTTCTAGCATGACAATAAATTGACACTTGAGACTTTATCCAGCTACAGCAAATTATATTTAATTGCTTTGTGATGCACGTGTACAGACATTGTAAAATATCAAATTATAGGTGTCAGTGAATATCACTTGATTTTCCTCTGCTGTCATGGACTCAATTTATTTTATTTTCATGGTGGAACCTAGTAATTCATTTCAGTAGTTTTGACTCGTTGAGTGAGAGCCATAACATTTTCTGAAGGTGTTTTATTAAATGTGTTAATTTTTGCAATCAATGGACAATCAAAAGTTCTCAAATGGCCTGATAACTGTATCCAGCCACAGACAATACATCATCCCCTGGCTAACAAATGTTAGAGCGGTATACCATAAACCCAGCCATGCCCAAAATCTTCTGTTCTGTGTTTTTAGATGCAATTTCCAGCCCTGACACACATTAACTTTAGATGTGAGAACACACCTTAAAACTGATCTATGAAGGAAGGGGCTTATTCACGCAACAACTTTTATATAGGAAAAAAAGAAAAGGGGAAAAAAAGCACTTTGAATGATTTATTATAGCTCAAGACAAACCACACAATGAAAAGTGAGGCTGGCCAATGCACTTCTTGTGCACCAGATGCATGGAATCTCCAATCCATGCTTCATCTAGATATGTTAGTGCCATTGAATGAATTTAAAATATTGATGGGAGACTCTGTTACAGAGGAGTGTAAATGCTTTTTTTAGGCTGGATCATGTTATTGTATTGTTGTATGTTTTAATTCTGTAATGTATTTATTGTTGCTGCCTTCTTGGCCAGGTCTCCTTGAAAAGGAGCTTTTCCTGATTAAACTAAGGTTAAATCAAAAATGCCCCTGTCTCTACTGCTGCCTCTGTCTCTACTACTACCCATGCCTCTACTGCTGCCATTGACTCTACTGCTGCCCCTGTCTCTAATAATGTCCCTGCCTCTACTGCTGTCCCTGACTCTAATGCTGCTCACAACTCTACTGCTACCCCTGCCTCTACTGCTGTCCCTGACTCTAATGCTGCCCACAACTCTACTGCTACCCCTGCCTCTACAGCTGCCCACAACTCTACTACTACCCATGCCTCTACTGCTGCCATTGACTCTAATGCTGCCCACAACTCGACTGCTACCCCTGCCTCTACAGCTGCCCACAACTCTACAGCTACCCCTGCCTCTACTGCTACCCCTGCCTCTACTGCTGTTCCTGACTCTAATGCTGCCCACAACTCTACTGCTACCCCTGCATCTACTGCTGCCCACAACTCTACTGCTACCCCTGCCTCTACTGCTGTCCCTGACTCTAATGCTGCCCACAACTCTACTGCTGCCCACAACTCTACTGCTACCCCTGCCTCTACTGCTGTCCCTGACTCTAATGCTGCCTACAACTCTACTGCTACCCCTGCCTCTACTGCTGTTCCTGACTCTAATGCTGCCCACAACTCTACTACTACCCTGCCTCTACAGCTGCCCACAACTCTACTGCTACCCCTGCCTCTACTGCTGCCCACAACTCTACAGCTACCCCTGCCTCTACTGCTACCCCTGCCTCTACTGCTGTCCCTGACTCTAATGCTGCCCACAACTCTACTGCTACCCCTGCATCTACTGCTGCCCACAACTCTACTGCTGCCCACAACTCTACTGCTACCCCTGCCTCTACTGCTGTCCCTGACTCTAATGCTGCCTACAACTCTACTGCTACCCCTGCCTCTACTGCTGTCCCTGACTCAAATGCTGCCCACAACTCTACTGCTACCCCTGCCTCTACTGCTGTCCCTGACTCTAATGCTGCCCACAACTCTACTGCTACCCCTGCCTCTACTGCTGTCCCTGACTCTAATGCTGCCCACAACTCTACTGCTACCCCTGCCTCTACTGCTGTCCCTGACTCTACTACTGCCATTGCCTCTAATGCTGTTCCTGACTCTTATTCTAGCCACGCCTCTACTGCTGCCCCTGCACCTGCCCCTGCCTATACTGCTGCCTCTGACTCTACTACTGCCCATGTCTCTACTTCTGCCCATGTCTCTACTGCTGCTCCTGTTACTAGTACAGCCCCAGCATCTAATACTGCCCACGCCTCTACTGCTGCCCCTGCTGCTGCCCCTGTCTCTACTACTGCCCCTGTCTCTACTATTGCCCCTGTCTCTACTGCTGCCATGTCTCTACTGCTGATCCATCCTCTACCGCTGACTCTGCCTCTACAGCTTCCCCTTTCTCTTATCCTGCCCATGCCTCTACTGTTTCCCATGCCTCTACTGCTGCCCCTGCCTCTACTGCTGCACTTGCTTCTGCCCACTCACTGCTGCCCATGTCTCTACTGGTGCCCCTGCCTCTACTGCTGCCCCTGTCTCTACTGCTCCCCTGTCTCTACTGCTGCCCCTGACTCTACTGCTGTCCCTTCCTACTGCTGCCCATGCTGCTGTCCATACCTCTCTTGCTGTTCCTGCCTCTATTGCTGCCTCTATTGCTGCCCCTTAATCTACAGCTGGCCATGCATCTACTGCTTCCCCTGTCAGCACTACTGCCCCTGCCTCTAATGGTGCCCCTTCCTCTACTGCTGTCCCTGACTACTGCTGCCCCTGCCTCTACTGCTGCCCACACCTCTACTGCTGCCTCTTTTGCTGCCCCTGTCTCTACTGCTGCCCCTGCCCTTGCTGCTGCCCATACCTCTAATGCTGCCTCTGCCTCTACTACTGCCCCTACCTTTACCTCTGCCACTCCCAATCTCGCTCAGTGTCTGTCTGCCACTGCCATTGTTTCTGCCACAGCCTCTGTATCTGCCATGGCCTGCCCTCTGCCTCTGGCTCTGGCTCTGCCACAGCCTTTGCCTTTGTGCTGGTTCACCTAAAGTGACTGAAGGAGGGAGGCAGAGTGGTAGGGGAACAGGGGGAACATGTATCACTGCCAATCCACAGAACAAGTGGCACTCTGAGTCACCTTCCCCACGGAGGGAAGGGGACGGATGACGCCCACTGACAGCAGAGTGCTGCCCTCGCCCCCACTGAGGGTATCCAGCCTATCAGATGCAATCATTCATCACCGAAACCCAGAAGAAGACACCACATTGGCCAATCACTGACAATCCCTGATGAGTTCTGACTGGAATTGATGTAATCAGTAAATTAGGAATGCTGGTAAGTTCTAGTTGTTGTTTTTTTGGGGGGGGAATTACAAATTGTTTTTATCGTTTTTATTCTTATTGATTTTCTATACTGTAGGTTTTGACATACCAAAAGGAAACATGGTTTGTTGTTGCTAATCTCCTCTATACTCTGAGTGTAACTATGCAGTTATTTGTTTTTTAATGTGCTATATCTTGAATTGTTAGCCCAGAAAATATCAAGTGTTATTACATACAGCCAGGAAGAACTATTGGATATAAAAGCGATGTTACCTTACCAACATTACAACCAGGAATACGTCTTCCTGAAGTGGATCCTTTGTTCAGACGTCCACCCTGGATATGGGATTTTATCCCAGAGGCCGACCCTAAACAACGCGGTCGCCACAGGAGAGGCAGACGGAGCGGCTTACTGGTCAGACTCAGAAGGCGAACACACCATCCACCGCTTCCGAGCATATTACTCGCCAATGTCCAATCTCTAGATAACAAGGTGGACGAAATTAGGGCACAGGTTGCCGATCAGAGAGACATCAGAGATTGTAGCATTCTCTGTTTCACAGAAACATGGCTCACTCGGGTATGTTGTCAGAGTCGGTACAGCCACCTGGTTTCTTCATGCATTGCGTCAACAGAAAAAAAACATATTTTGTAAGAAGAAGGGTGGGGGTGTATGCCTTATAGTTAACGACTCATACTGTAATCACAACAACATACAGGAACTCAAGTCCTTTTGTTCACCTGATCTACAATTCCTTACAATTACATGCCGACCGCATTATCTTCCAAGAGAATTATCTTCGATTATAGTCACAGCCATGTATATCCCCTCCCAAGCAGATACCTCATCGGCCCTGAAAGAACTTCACTGGACTCTATGTAAACTGGAAACCATACATCCAGAGGCTGCGTTTATTGTTGGTGGGGGTTTCAACAAAGCTAATCTGCGAACAAGACTTCCTAAATTCTATCAGCATATCGAATGCGCGACACGAGCTGGTAGCATGCTGGGTCATTGCTATTCTAACTTCTGCAAAGCATTCAAAGCCCTCCCCCGCCCTACCTTCAGGAAATCTGACCATGACTCCATTTTGTTGCTCCCAGCCTATAGACAGAAACTAAAACAGGAAATGCCCGTACTCAGGTCTATACAACGCTGGTCTGACCAATCAGATTCCATGCTTCAAGATTGATTCGATCACGTGAACTGGGATTTGATCCGGATAACCCTCAGACAATAACATTGATGTATACACTGACTCGGTGATTGAGTTTATTAGCAAGTGCATCGGAGATGTTGTACCCACTGTGACAATTAAAACATTTCCTAACCAGAAACTGTGGATTGATGGCAGCATTTTAATCATTTTAATTATGGCAAGGTGACTGGAAACATTGAAACGGCTGTTTGAAGAAGAGGACTAAGGTGTAGCGTGGTACAGGTTCATGATTTTTAATAAAACTGAACACTAGAACAAAAAATAACAAAGCGGCACAAATGAAACAGTTCTGTCTGGTGCAGACACACAAAACAGAAAATAACTACCCACAAAACACAGGTGGGAAAAGGCTACCTAAGTATGGGTCCCAATCAGAGACAACGATAGACAGCTGTCCCTGATTGAGAACCATACCCGGCCAAAAACAAAGAAATACATAGAAAAAATAACATAGAATGCCCACCTTAGTCAAACCCTGGCCTAACCAAAATAGAGAATAAAAGCCTCTTTATGGTCAGGGCCTGACAAACATGACTGAATACAAACAATGCAGCTATTCCCTCTGCAAGGCAATAAAACAAGCAAAGATTCAGTATAGAGACAAAGTAGAGTCGCAATTCAAAGGCTCAAACATGGGAAGTATGTGGCAGGGTCTACAGTCAATCACGGATTACAAAAAGAAAACCAGCCCCGTTGCGGACATCAACGTCTTGCTCCCAGACAAATTAAACACCTTCTTACTTGCTTTGAGGACAATACAGTGCTACGGACACGGCCCGCTACCAAAGCCTGTGGGCTCTCCTTCTCCATGGCCAATGTGAGTAAAACATTTAAACGTGTTAACCCTCGCAAGGCTGCCGGCCCAGACAACATGCCTAGCCGCATCTCAGAGCATGAGCAGACCAGCTGGCTGGTGTGTTTACGGACATATTCAATGAATCCCTATCCAAGTCTGTTGTCCCCACATGCTTCAAGAGGGCCACCATTGTTCCTGTTATCAAGAAAGCTAAGGTAACTGAACTAAATTACTTGCTTTGAGAGACTAGTCAAGGATCAAATCAACTCCACCCGACCTGATACGCTAGAAACACTCCAATTTGCTTACCTCACTAATAGGTCCACTGACAATGCAACCGCCATCACACTGCACACTGCCCTATCCCATCTGGACAAGAGCAATACCTATGTAAGAATTCTGTTCATTGACAAACAGTTCAGCATTTAACACCATAGTTCCATCCATACTCGTCATTAAGCTTGAGACCCTGACCCCGCCTTGTGCAACTGGCTCCTGGACTTTCTGACGGATTTCCCCCAGGTGGTGAAGGTAGGAAACAACATCTCCACCCTGCTGATCCTTAACACTGGGGCCTCACAAGGGTGCGTTCAGAGCCCTTTCCTGTACTCCCTGTTCACCCACGACTGTGTGGCCATGCACGCCTCCAACTCAGTCATCAAGTTTGCAGACGACGCTACAGTGGTAGGCCTGATTACCAACAATGACGAGACGGCCTACAGGGAGGAGGTGAGGGCCCTCAGACTGTGGTGTCAGGAAAGTAACTTCACACTCAATGTCAACAAAACACAGCAGATGATTGTGGACTTCAGGAAACAGCAGAGGGAGCACCCCCCTATCCACATCGACGGGACAGTAGTGGAGAGGGTAGAAAGTTTTAAGTTCCTCGGCGTACACATCACGAACAAACTGAAATGGTCCAACCACACAGACAATGTGGTGAAGAAGGTGCAACAGCGTCTCTTCAACCTCAGGAGGCTGAAGAAATTTGGCTTGTCACCTAAAACACTCACAAACTTTTACAGAAGCTCAATCGAGAGTGTCCTGTCGGGCTGTATCACTGCCCTCAATCGCAAGGCTCTCCAGAGGGTAGAGCAGGCGGTATGCACAACGCATCACCGGGGGCAAACTATCTGCCCTCCAGGACACCTACAGCACCCAATGTCACAGGAAGGCCAACAACCACCCGAGCCACTTCCTGTTCACACCGCTATCATCCAGAAGGCGATGTCTGTACAGGTTTATCAAAGCTGGGACGAGAGACTGAAAATCAGCTTCTATCTCAATGCCATCAGACGGTTAAACAGCCATCACTAACATAGAGAGGCTGCTGGCAACATACAGACTCAAATCTCTGGCACTTAAATAAATGGACTTAATACAGGTATCACTAGTCACTTTACATAACTCCACTCTAATGTTTACATATCCTACATTAAACATCTCGTATGTATATACTGTATTCTATACCATCTACTGCATCTTGCCTATCCTGCACGGCCATCGCTCGTCCATATATTGATATGAACATATTCTTATTCATCCCTTTACATTGGTGTGTATAAGGTAGTTGTTGTGAATTTGTTAGATTACTTGTTAGATATTACTGCATTGTCGGAACTAGAAGCAGAAGCAGAAGTATGTGACCAATACAATTTGGTTTGATTTGAAATGTTATTTTATTTGTACAAAACATTAAGAACACATTCCTAATATATAGTTGCAGACCTTTTTTGCCCTCAGAACAGCCTCAATTCGTCGGGGCATGGACTCTACAAGGTGTTGAAAGTGTTTCACAGGATGCTGGCCTAAGTTGAGGGCAAAATTGGTTGCAACTCAATATTCGAAAGGTGTCCCTAGTGTTTGGAATACTCCGTGTATGTCATGGAAAGAACAGGTGTTCCTAAGGTTTTGTACACTCAGAGTATACTACCTTGTTAAAAAATGTCAAACACAAACAAAGCCTTAGCGCAGTATGGTCATACTCTCAAAGTCAGACAAGCAAAACAGGCGTGTTTTCATTTGCTGGTTGTGTGAGCACAACCCCATTAGGGGAGCAGCAGAAACACCACCAGCAGGATAAAATGTGTTTTCTGTGGTCAGGGCTAAAAAAAGGGCCTCTCTCTTTTCAATTTCAGTGTCTGGTCCCCAGTGCATGGCCCTATGCTTCCTGCTTGTTGTGAGAAATGAGCATGGCATGGAGTGAGGGATGGAGGGGGCACCTGGTGACGCAAGGTCCCCACACAGGGCCCGTCTGTGGGGCATGCTCGGGTGTAACAGGGGAGGGGGCTGGAGCACTGAGGCAAGGAGGGGAGAGGATGTCTCTCTGGCTCTCCCTCTGTGCCCATCATGAATTGTCTGCACCTCTTCCAAGCCTTAACCCCTGTCTCACAACACAGCCCCCCACTCTGTGAGTGTTTGCTGTGCCCCACTGTGAACATCATAGACTGTTTACACACACTGACAAACTCTCATACACACACACATGTATGGTTCATGCAGGACAGTTTTTAAGATTTATTTTAAGGCATGGTTTTCATCATCAGTTTTAGTAATCGAGTTCACACACACACACGGAAGGTTATAACACTACTCAGGTTCCCCTTTTCTATCCCCTCCTCTCTCTCTCCTTTGCTCCTATGCTTCATACTCTCCAGTGATTGGGGACCTTAATAGAATTTCATTACTTAGGATTGAAAACCATGGAGAGGGAGACGGAGAGGTGCACTGAAAATGCCAGCGTCCCCTCGCCAGATGCCAGCCATCTCATTGATAATAAATGCAGAGCTCTAAACCAGTGTGATGAGATGCTATTCCAGCATCAGTGTTATCACTTAACGTCTGATAATACCAGCAGGGAGGAATTGTTTATGACAGTTAAAACAAGGGCTTAAAACTAAACACTTGACATAATATGTATTCATCAATCTGTTAAATAGATAGTGAACAATGGACTGAAGATGATAAGGTGTTGATGGCACTCTTTATTTTGGACTGTTGAGTGTGAGAGTTTTGAACTAATATATTGGCTTTTCTTATTGTTTTTGAATCAACAGATTTATGGGGAACACTTTACTGTCGACCCCCTGATGCATTCCTAAAGACTTTATATACGGGATGAAATTATATATTGTGGATATGTCATCTCTGGACAAAACCTTCCCAGTTAAAAAGTGCTTTGATGTACTTCCATGTATTCTGTTCTCGTCACCCGACACGTCTGACTCATGCCCTGTGGCACAGTAACACAAATGGCGGAATGCCAGCACAGGAATTCAGTGATAGTAGTGGAGCATTTGGCTTACTTAGTCAGTAATGTCACCAGGGATGTTTTAAGTTCAAACAATGATGAGAAGTAAATGGTTGCAAACATCCGAATGCAATGACCAGAAATGTAGACACATAATACAATGTTGTAAGCTGCTCGTTGTGAACACACAAAAACTCACTTGTCTATGCTATGACGTAAGATATGTTCCTGTTATCTTCTTATACAAGGCTCACATAAGTTCACCAGTATGACAATGTAGGTGACCTACTTTACAATACAATGCCTTATCCAGTTACCCTTAGAAAGGTTTGTGTCTTCCAAATGGATAGCACACAGTCTATTTCCTACTGTCTTATTTTTTATATTTTTCAACAAGAAGATTTTTCAATTATCTACAACAACAACAAAAAATCCTGAACAGAATCTACATCCTCCATTTGTTCATGCAGCATTAGTTTTCTAGTCCTCCAGGGAGGGAACCTGTTCATCATGTGAAGAGGAGCCAGTGACTGACTGGCAAGAGAAACACCCAAACACACAGTTCCAACCCCAGAAGAGACAACCCAACAACACAGACTCTTCAGAACCCCAGCTCAGACTAGGCCTCAGGAGACAACGGCTGTAGGAAATGCTGTACCAGGATCAGGAACTTAATCATGAGCCCAGGTCATCGCATCACCCAGGTCATCGCAAGATGTTGCATGTGCTTTGGCATGTGGACATTGCATAGAAAACACTCTGTCTGTGATTATAACAGGACTTATGTAGCAGGCAAAACCCCGAGGACTAACAGTTCAGAATTATTTTTTTTTAGGTCTCAGTCTGTTCACTGGGTTCTCATTGGCAAATTATATTTCTTAGGAACCTGTTTTCAGTTCCTACCGCTTCCACTGGATGTCACCAGTCTTTGGAATTTGGTTGAGGCTATTCATTTGTGCAATGAAGAAGTATGCCATCTAGGAACTGAGTAACACTGTTAAGAGTTGGCCAAGACATGAAAAGTAGCATTAGTTTCCTCTCGTCCTCAGATAGACCCGTATTCAATTTGATCGATTATTAACATTTAAAAATACCTAAAGTTGTATTACAAAAGTAGTTTGAAATATTTTGTCAAAGTTTATAGACAACTTTTAAAATATTTTGTAGTGACGTTGCAAATTTTGGAAGCTGTTTTTTTCTGGATCAAACACGTCAAATAAATTGACATTTTGGGTATATATGGACGGAATTAATCGAACAAAAGGACCAATTGTGATGTTTATGGGACATATTGGAGTGCCAACAAAAGAAGCTTGTCAAAGGTAAGGCGTGTTTTATATTTTATTTCTGCGTTTTGTGTAGCGAGTGCCTGCAGGGTTGAAATATGCTACCCTCTTTGTTTACTATTGTGCTATCATCAGATAATAGCTTCTTATGCTTTCCCCGAAAAGCCTTTTTAAAATCGGACATGTTGGCTGGATTCACAACGAGTGTAGCTTTAATTGAGAATCTTACAGGTGTGATTTAATGAAAGTTTGATTATTATATCAATTTATTTGAATTTGCCGTGCTGCATTTCCCTGGTTTTTGGCCAAGTGGGATGCGAGCGTCCCCTATCCTAAAGATGTTAAGTGTCCACGGACCATTCCCACCGTCTCACAAGTTGACATTTTGTATCAAATTCCCATTTTGGGGATTTAGGAGTTCGCTATGTGAAATCCTTTGTTATCTCTATGTGTCTCTCTTTCTGCATGGCCAGGAGGAGAGAGTCTCTTTCAGGAATTTACAACTTGAGATATCAGAACAGAATGAGAGACAGAGAGAGACAGAGAGAGAGACAGAGAGAGAGACAGTGAGAGAGACAGAGAGAGAGAGAGAGAGAGAGACAGAGAGAGAGACAGAGAGAGAGAGAGAGAGAGAGAGAGAGAGAGAGAGAGAGAGAGAGAGAGAGAGAGAGAGAGAGAGAGAGAGAGAGAGAGAGAGAGAGAGAGAGAGAGAGAGAGAGAGAGAGAGAGAGAGAGAGAGAGAGAGAGAGAGAGAGAGGAGAGGCTGTGGGGTGAGACAGGTATGCAGCTTAAGCCCCACCCTCTTTAACATATATATATCAAAGAATTGGCGCAGGCACTAGAAAAGTCTGCAGCACCCGGCCTCACCCTACTAGAATCTGAAGTCAAATGTCTACTGTTTGCTGATGATCTGGTGCTTCACCAACCAAGGAGGGCCTGCAGTGCCACCTAGATATTCTTCACAGATTCTGCCCGACCTGGGCACTGACAGTAAATCTCAGTAAGACCAAAATAATGGTGTTCCAAAAAAAGGTCCAGTTGCCAGGACAACAAATACAAATTCCATCTAGACACCGTTACCCTAGAGCACACAAAAAACTATTCATACCTTGGCATAAACATCAGCGCCACAGGTAACTTCCACAAAGCTGTGAACGATCTAAAGACACAAGGCAAGAAAGGCATTCTATGCCATCAAAAGGAACATAAAATTCAACATACCAATTAGGATCTGGCTCAAAATACTTGAATCAGTCATAGAACCCATTGCCCTTTATGGTTGTGAGGTCTGGGGTCCGCTCACCAACCAAGATTTCACAAAATGGGACAAACACCAAATTGATACTCTGCATGCAGAATTCTGCAAAAATATTATCCGCGTACAACGTAGAATACACAAAATAATGCATGCAGAGCAGAATTATGCCGATACCCACTAATTATCAAAATCCAGAAAAGAGCCGTTAAAGTCTACAACCACCTAAAAGGAAGCGATTCCCAAACCTTCCATAACAAAGCCATCACCTACAGAGAGATGAACCTGGAGAAGAGTCCCCTAAAGCAAGCTGGTCCTTGGTCTCTGTTCACAAACAGAAACACGCCCCACAGAGCCCCAGGACAGCAGCACAATTAGACCCAAGCAAATCATGAGAAAACAAAAAGATAACATTGGAAAGAAGACTTGACACATTGGAAAGAATTAACAAAAAAACAGAGCAAACTCGAATGCTATTTGGCCCTAAACAGAGAGTACACTGGCAGAATACCTGACCACTGTGACTGACCCAAACGTAAGGAAAGCTTTGACTATGTACAGACTCAGTGAGCATAGCCTTGCTATTGAGAAAGGCCGTAGGAAGACATGGCTCTCAAGAGAAGACAGGCTATATGCACACTGCCCACAAAATGAGGTGGAAACTGAGCTGCACTTCCTAACCTCCTGCCCAATGTATGACCATATTAGAGACACATATTACACAGATCCACAAAGAATTTGAAAACGAACCCAATTTTGTTAAACTCCCATATTTACTGGGTAAAATTTCACAGTAGCAAGATTTGTGACCTGTTGCCACAAGAAATGGGCAGCCAGTGAAGAACAAACACCATTGTAAATACAACCCATATTTATGCTTGTTTATTTTCCCTTGTCTACTTTAACCATTTGTACATTGTTACAACACTGTATATATACATAATATGACACTTGTAATGTCTTTTTTGTTTTGGAAAATGTTTACTGTTAATTGTTATTGTTTATTTAACTTTTGTATATTATCTACCTCACTTGCTTTGGCAATGTTAGCACGTTTCCCATGCCAATAAAGCCTCTTGAATTGCGAGAGAGCGAAAGAGCGAAAGAGCGAGAGAGAGATATGCCACGATCTATACCCAGAAAGGGCCATGTCATGACATGTGTGATATGGAATATAATCAAGGCTTTCACTAGTGCTGTCTGTGTGATATGGAATATAATCAAGGCCTTCACTAGTGCTGTCTATGTGATATAGCATATAATCAAGGCCTTCACTAGTGCTGTCTATGTGATATAGCATATATTCAAGGCCTTCACTAGTGCTGTCTATGTGATATAGCATATAATCAAGGCCTTCACTAGTGCTGTCTATGTGATATAGCATATAATCGAGGTTCATTGGTTGGATTTATTGTACTCACATCAACTCATGCTCTCTCCTCCTTCCCAAACTTTAATGAAAACTAACCTGTGTCTTTCCCCTGTCCCCAGGTGAGTCTGCTGGGCCATGGAACTCTAGAGCCGCACATCAAAAAACATGCCACCCTGTTTTCAGCTGTCAGCAGGCTGTTCCCTGAGGATGCAATGGTCAAGGCTTTGAATGGCCGAATTTGGGGGATGACTAAATGCAATAAAGTTGTGTATCACAATGCGTGTTCTTTTTTTCTTCCGTTTTTTCCTTCATTTTTTTACCTCATTGCCCTGAGAACAACCTCAATTCGTCGGGAAATGGACTCTACAAGGTGTCGAAAGTGTTCCACAGGGATTCTTGTCCATGTTGACTCCGATAATTGCCACAGTTGTGTCAAGTTGGCTGGAGGTCTGTTGGGTGTTGGACCATTCTTGTGTGAAAATTACAGCAGCGTTACAGTTCTTTACACAAACCGGTGGTTCCTGGTACCTACTACCATATCCCGTTCAAAGGTACTTACATCTTTTGTCTTGTCCGTTCACCCTCTGAATGGCACACATATATAATCCATGTGAATGGCACACATATATAATCCATGTGAATGTCACACACATATATAATCCATGTGAATGGCACACATATATAATCCATGTGAATGGCACACATATATAATCCATGTGAATGGCACACATATATAATCCATGTGAATGGCACACATATATATAATCCATGTCAACGGCACACATATATAATCCATGTGAATGGCACACATATATAATCCATGTGAATGGCACACATATATAATCCATGTGAATGGCACACATATATAATCCATGTGAATGGCACACATATATAATCCATGTCAACGGCACACATATATAATCCATGTGAATGGCACACATATATAATCCATGTGAATGGCACACATATATAATCCATGTGAATGGCACACATATATATAATCCATGTCAACGGCACACATATATAATCCATGTGAATGGCACACACATATATAATCCATGTGAATGGCACACATATATATAATCCATGTGAATGGCACACATATATAATCCATGTGAATGGCACACATATATAATCCATGTGAATGGCACACATATATATAATCCATGTCAACGGCACACATATATAATCCATGTGAATGGCACACATATATAATCCATGTCTCTGAATGGCACACATATATATAATCCATGTGAATGGCACACATATATATAATCCATGTCTCTGAATGGCACACATATATATAATCCATGTGAATGGCACACATATATAATCCATGTCTCTGAATGGCACACATATATAATCCATTTCTCAAATAAATAAGACTTAAAAATCCTTATTTATCCCGTCTCCTCCCCTTCATCTACACTGATTGAACTGGATTTTTAACAGGTGACATAAATAAGGGATCATAGCCTTCTTATGGTCAGTCTATGTCACGGATAGAGCAGGTATTCGTAACCTTTTGTGTAGTCAGTGTACAATTGAAGTCGGAAGTGTACATACACTTTGGTTGGAGAAATGAAAACTTGTTTTTCAACCACTCCACAACGTTTCAGATGGATAACGTGGAGTATGACTGATCCTCAAGACTTTTAGTGTGAAGTCCCCAGGTACGTTTGGGCAAATCGTGAAAAATACATTCGACATTCGCATCATATTACATTTTTCTGCAAGAATATTATCAAATCTGTATACTTGGACTTTGATTTAGCTTTTTATTAGTAGCCATATTATAAGTTCAACATTTGCAAAACAGCTTCATAACTTCAGAACTCTGAATATCCATACATTTTATGTCCAAAATGAAAAGGCATGCTGTCGTACAAGGTTAGTACCTACATATTACAACATATACATGGCTTCCGGATACTCCCGTAAAGCCCAGCTCATTGGTTATCTAGCAAGCTTTGTTTGACCCGGATTGGTGCTTATTTGAGAAAGATAAAGTTGTTCAAGTGAAGGCCGCCCGCGTCTTCAGCGTGCTATGAAGGAGTTGCTCTCTGACCAAATATGGTGTCCTATAGGATATGCTACCCCCTTAATGAAATAGTGAAGTCTTGTTAACTTTTGGATCGCTGAGGAATAGATACGAACGTGAATTGACTCGTTCAAACAACGTTTAGGGTGAGATTTTCACAGATTCTTTACTTTGCAAATTCAAAGAGTGGAAATACAAAATCGTTTGGGCGTACTATATGGACCTTTTTAGGATATGAAAAAGGATTTTATCTTACAAAACAACACTTCATGTTATCTCTGGGACCCTTTGGATGATAAATCAGAGCAAGATTTCTGAATGTAAGTTCACATTTCACCTTCAGAGGTGAATTTATCTAACCTATTGCGTTGAAAAAAAGTGTTTTGTTGTTAGGAGCTCTCCTCAAACAATAGCATGGCATTTTATCGCCTTAATAGCCACTGTAAATTGGACAGTGCAGTTAACACTCAACGTGATCCAGAGATGTACCCCACACACACACACACACACACACACACACACACACACACACACACACACACACACACACACACACACACACACACACACACACACACACACACACACACACACACACACACACACACACACACACACACACACACACACACACACACAAAATGTGATCCAGAGCTGCACCTGGACACTTTGGCAATAAGCAGATGGTTCAATAGCACTTGTCACTGAGCTGAGGCTTCCAGGTAAGGACTTCACTTCCCAAACACATCAAGTACTGAAGTGTGTGTGTGGGGGGGGCTACATCAATTTACTATCAAAACCCAAATGGCATAAATTAATGGATGAGAGGCCGATGGATTGGTAGGTTCGAAGTCCATTCAAAAATGGCATACTGCTGTGCATACTTCTGTTCAAAATTGGAACCAGCACAGACTAGAAATATCAGACTGACATTAGAGATCACTATGCCCTGTAATAGTGTGTGATTGGAGCACACAATTCAGGAGTCCCCCCCCCTTCTGAGCATCCCATTGGTTCCCATTGGTTCCTAGCACCCAGTGTTCTTTGCTAAAGCGTGCCGAACACCTATCTTTGCCATCATTAACAAAACAGCCGGTTAATGTCATATAAAAGAGTGTCGCAAAAGACTGCCTGTCTCACTGTAATTGACTGTTAATTAACATAAACATATTTAGCATCTCCAGAACTCCACGAATACAAGCTGGATAAAAGTCACCGATACGTGCCTTTGGAACATCTACATTTAAAAAGTATAAAAAATGTATTTCACATACACCATCATGATGAATCCATTATTTATTTTAATCAGGTCTAAAGAAACATTATGATGTGAAGAAAATGCATTTAAAAAAAACAGAACATGAGTTGGCCTACTGTATGTTATCTGGCTATGTTTCATGCCATAGGCTGTAGGCTTGTTAATTTAGTCAAGATATGTGTCTTGTCCCATTATTTGATATTATATGATTTTATAGTAAGAAGAATATAATTGAATTTAGCTGAATAAAATAGAAAGGATATGTTTCCCATTCTGGAGCAAGTGAGCATATGAAGTGGCTACGTTGAGCATGAAAGTGATCATCATATCATGTGGAACAGGTTCTATACACCAGATGTTAAGTTAAGTGGCAACTTTAGTTGTGAATGATACAAACCTTAGAATGTCTTAGAAATCAAAATATATATGGGTACATGATGCGACAGTAGGATATTGGTCATTATAAAACTAAATCCAAAATGACCATGTTTTACACTCAGCTTAAACCTGCTGTTGAACTTTATTCAAATTGATCATCATTGTGAGGTGAGTTTTAAAAGCATGATGCTGTTTTGATGATGTTTTTGATATGATTTTAGATTGTGCTAGGTAGCTAGCACCCAATGTCCTTCGCTAACGCCTGTCAAACATCTACCGTCGCCATCGTTAATAACAGAACTGCAGGAAAACTGTACCCGACAGGCATGGGTGAAGGACGCTGTCTACCGTTGTCCAAGATAACTACACTATCTACCGGCGTTGTTGCACCCAGCTCTTCTTTTGTGGGGTTTATCGACGGTTGGCATCCAAACCATATGGTGCATTGCCACGTCTTACAGTGCCTTCAGAAAGTACACAGAGTACATACTGTATGCTCATATGGAGAAAGTCTTAGGAAGAAACTTTGCTTCTTTCTTCACACCCCTTTACCTTTTGATGTTGTGTTACATCAATTTATCAGATCACCACCAAATCCCAAAAAACACACAGCCATTTTTCCAAGCCAAAGATAGAGTCACAAAAGCAGAATTAGAGATAAAATGAATCACTAACCTTTGATAATCTTCATCAGATGACACTCATATGACATCATGTTACACAATACATTTATGTTTTGTTCGATAATATGCATATTTATATACACAAATCTCGGGTTTACATTGGCGCCATGTTCAGAAATGCCTCCAAAATATCCGGAGTAATTACAGAGAGCTACAGAAATACTCATCATAAATTTTGACGAAAGATACATGTTTAACATATAATTAAAGATACACTGGTTCTTAATGCAACCGCTGTGTCTGATTTTTCAAAAATGTCACGAAAAAAGCATACCATGCAATAATCTGAGACAGCACTCAGAAGTAAATATATTTCTCAGCCATGTTGGAGTCAACAGAAATACGAAATTACATCATAAATATTCCCTTACCTTTGATGGTCTTTCATCAGAATGCAGTGCAAGGAATCCTAGTTCCGCAATAAATCGTTGTTTTGTTCCATATTGTCCATTACTAGTATCCAATTAGCTACTTTTGCTAGCAGGTTTAGTTCACAACTCCAAAAGCTGGCGCTGGTCCAGGCGAACTCGGACGAAAACCTCAAAAAGTTATATTCCAGGTCGAATAAACTGGTCAAACTAAGTAGAGAATCAATCTTCTGGATGTTGTTATCATATATATCCAATAACGTTCCAACCGGAGCATTCGTTTTGTCTACAGAGTAATGGAACGCAAGGCATATAATGACTACTGCACGTAACCAGGAACTGGCATACTGCCAGACCAGTGACTCAAATAGCTGCCATCTGGTCCCACATCACACTAGAGGCTTCAATCCACGTTCTACTGACTGTTGACATCTAGTGGAAGGCGTAGGAAGGGTGAACATATCCATATCTTATTTGGATTTGAATAGGCGATGAGTTGAAAATCAACCAGCCCCAGAATTTCCACTTCCTGTTTGGAAGTTTGCCTGCCCTATGAGTTATGTTATACACACAGACATAATTCAAACAGTTTTAGAAACTTCAGAGTGTTTTCTATCCAATAGTAATAATAATATGCATATATTAGCAAATGGGACAGAGTGGGAGGCAGTTCAATATGGGCACGCAATTCATCCAAAGTGAAAATGTTGCCCCCTATCCCTAACAGGTTCTAATTAGTAATGATGGACTCTCATTTCTCTTTGCTTATTTGAGCTGTTCCTGCCATAATATGGACTTGGTCTTTTACTAAATCGGACTGTATGCCAGCCCTGCCTTGTCACAACACAACTGATTGGCTCAAACGCAATAAGAATGAAAATTTCACAAATTAACTTTTAAGAAGGCACACCTGTTAATTGAAATGCCTACCAGGTGACTACCTCATGAAGCTGGTTGAGAGAATGCCAAGCTGTAATCAAGGCAAAGGGTGGCTACTTTGAAGAATCTCAAATCTCAAATATTTTTGGTACTTTTTTGGTTACTACATGTTCTGTGTGTTTTTTCATTGTTTTGATGTCTTCACAATTATTCTAAACTGTAACCCCTGGAATGAGTAGGTGTGTCCGAACTTTTGACTGGTACTGTAGGCGTATTGTAGATGTGTATTATTGTAGCGTCACCATACTTACTGCAAAAATAAATACAAATAAACACAACTTTAAGCTACATATTCCTTTGACAGAGGTAATAAACTGTCCATTGATCAGCACAGCAATTGATTAAACAGGAACATGTTGGCAAACAAGTGTTTCTGAGCTTATGTCAATATTACACAGGTAAACTAACAGTTACAGAAATCAATAATGCAGGCAGGCTCGATAGACCTCTATTTATGAGGGACTGTGTCCATCACACCACCACCTGATCTTATGTTGGGCATCTTCTGACCCCCCCAAAATATGTTATGTCAGGAAATGTAGACAGGCCCTACATTACATGTTCTCTTTCACAGATGAGTCCTGAATTACATAAATTACAGATTATATAGACATCAATATAAATACAAAACGCAAGCAGAAAGAACAATAGGGTCATAAAAAAACAAACTCGTTCATCAGTAATAAGGTCCTCAATCAGCTTACTGAATTGTCCTATAGGCACCAGATCATCACATTTAACAGTTTGAAGATTGTTCCACAAATAAGGTGCAAGAAAACTAAAAGCTGATTTACTTAACTCAGTAGAGACCAAAGGAATTTCCAGGGTTAACCATGAGACGGAGTGTAGTAACTTGTAAGTTTAGTAAAGATGTTAGGTACAGTGGGATTTTTTGTAAAAGGGCTTTAAAAGCTATAGCAATGTATCAACCTACATGAAATCAAAGTGGACCAACAAACTTTCTGGTCGAGAATGCAGGACTAAAATTGTCGCCCGTAATAAAACGAAGTGCGCTATGATAAAGTGCATCTAGCGGCTTTAACCTCTTGAGCTTATGGCTGAATACTGCCCCCGTTGGAGGAAGTGCGTGCCCATAGTAAACTGAAAATATTTTTTTCCAAAATTGCTAATATATGCATATAATAATAATTATTGAATAGAAAACACTCTAAAGTTTCTAAAACCGTTTAAATTATGTCTGTATGTAAAGCAGAACTCTCAGGGCAGCCTTTCTCCCAAACTCTCTCTTGTCAAGAGAAAAGTTGGGTCAACTTTGACGTCATCGCCCCCACCCTTCCCAGGCAGCTACCGATCTGGGAACAGTATGTATTTGTTCAGCGCGATGTCTGCTTTCAATTGGCACGTTCATTGTTTGAATTTCGCGCTCCCTCATCCTTTGGCGGGCGAAAATGCCCGGTTCACTCTCACATACATGCACTCTATTGCGCGCGGCCGATTTGGAGAACGTTCTTTTCCAATAGACACCAGTTGAAGCCGGTTCGTTTGTTTGCGATTATCATTGTTTTACATGATAAAAACATCATTTTGCTCGATTCTGCACTTAGTTTGACCAGTTTAGTCGACATATAATATGTAATTTTGAAGTTTGATGCGCAAGAGTGCGGGACCAGAAGGAGCAGAAGTTATTTTGGGTGCATTTCAGCTGAAGCTGTTAGCATATGCTAATACAAAGACGCACAACTTGAAACCAAACGATGTATTGGGTAAGTATGACTCCTTCTACGTCTTCTGATCGAAGAACATCAAAGGTAAGGGAATATTTATGTGGTTATTTTGGGTTTCTGTGGACTCCAAACGTAGAGGAGACACTGCTAATATCTGAGCGCCGACTCATAGCATAGACTAGTGAACGAATTCTGTAACGTTAAAAATAAATGTAACACAGCGGTTGTATTAAGAAGAAGTGTATCTTTGTAACTATATGTAGAACATGTATATTTAGTCATGTTTATTGCTTGTTATCTGACGTTATCTGTCGGAGCTATCATAATTTCTCCGGACATTTTGAGTAGCATTTTTTGAAATGTCGTCATTGTAAATTTATGGATATTAATGGCATATTATTGAAAAAAAAAAATGTACTGTGTAACATGTAATATTACTGTCATCTGATGAAGATTTTCAAAAGGTTAGTGAATTATTTATTTTTTAATCCTACTTTTAAATTTTATATTTTCTGGGACAAAATGGCCGCCGCTTGCCTTTTGTTTCGGTGGTGGTCTAATATAAATGTGTGCTATGTTTTCGCCGTAAAACATTTTAGAAATCTGACTTGATGGGTAGATGAACAAGGTGTTTATCTTTCATTTGAGCTATTGGACTTGTGTAGGTGTGGAGGTTAAATATGTCTAAGAATATTTTTTCGCATTTTGCGTTATGCTAATGAGCTTGAGCCGTAGTCACGATCCCGGATCTGGGATGGGTAGCATCAAGAGGTCAATGAAGTGGCAGCTGCTTTCAGATAGATGATGTCACCATAGTCTAGGACCGATAGGAACGTTAACAGAATAATCTGTTTTCTACTATTTAGTGAGAGGCACGACCTATTTCTATAGATGAAGCACCTTTTTATTCTCAGCTTCACTAACTAACTCAGTGTCACGAGTCTGACCGAGAGTGGCTCCCCTTCCCGATCGGGTGGCTCCCCTTCCCGGTCAGGTGGCGCTCGGCGGTCGTCGTCGCCGGCCTATTAGCTGCCACTGATTGTCTTTCCTCCCCCTCCTTGTATGTTTATTGTTAGCACCTGTTAGTGAATCATTAGTTGGGCTTTATTAGACAGCCGGTCCGCCTGTTTCTTTGTGCGGGATTAATTATTGTGACCTTCGGTTATGTAGGTGAACCGTGGTGAACCGTGGTGAACTGTAGGTGAACTGTAGGTTACAGTGTAGATTACATTTTTTTTTTACAGACAAGTCGATATTGTTAATGTAAACAGTAACAAGTACAGGACCCAGTATCGCCTTCTGTGGGACACCTATCAAATATCTAGGATTTTAACACCATCAGTGGATACACATTGAGTTCAGTCTGTCAATTAATTTTTAACCAGTTACATGCAGCCTGGTCTAGGCCAATTGAGGAAAGTCTCTGAATTAGCAGTAAGTGATCAACAGTCTCAAAAGCCTGTGACAATGAAGAAGGAAGCATAATCTTGTTGCCTTTTATCCATACTGTTAACCACATCATTTGTAACTGGGGATGCAGCAGAGATATTGCTATGACCTGGTCTAAAACCCAACTGATGTGAGTTTAGAATACGTTTCAAAGATGAGAAAGATCTTAGCTGAGAATACATCAAGGATTGTAATATTTTAGCTTGGTAAGAAAGTTTTGAAATAGGGCGATAATGATTTAGATCACAAGGGTCACCACCTTTGTGAAGGGGCCGCCTTCTTAACCTTGGGGATAGCACCAGATATAATCGTCAGGTTAAAAATACAGTGCCATGCAAAAGTATTCGTCCCCCTTGCTGTTTTTCCTATTTTGTTGACTTACAACCTGTAATTTAAATGGATTTTATTTGGATTTTATGAAATGGACATACATACACAAAATAGTCCAAATTTGTGAAGTGAAATGAAAAATATAACTTGTTTTAAAAAATTCAGTAAAATAAAAACGGAAAAGTGGTGCGTGCATATGTATTCACCCCTTTTGCTTAGAAGCCCCTAAATAAGATCTGTTGCAAATAATTACCTTCAAAAGTCACATAATTACTTCAATAAAGTCCACCGGTATGCAAGCTAAGTGTTACATGATCTGTCACATGATCTCAGTACATACACACTTGTTCCGAAAGGCCTCAGAGTCTACAACACCACTAAGCAAGGGGCACCACCAAGCAAGCGACACCATGAACACCAAGGATCTCTCCAAACAGATCAGGGTTAAAGTTGTGGAGATATACAGATCAGGGTTAGGTTTTAAAAAAATATCTGAAACTTTGAACATCCCACGGATCACCATTTAATCCATTATAAAAAAAATGAAAGAATATGGCACCACAACAAACCTGCCAAGAGACGGCTGCACACCAAAACTCAGCTCCACAGTGGAAATTGGAGTATGTCCATAGGACCACTTTAAGACGTACACTCCACAGAGCTGGAATTTACAGAAGAGTGTCCAGAAAAAAAAGACATTGCTTAAAGAAAGAAATAAGCAAACACGTTTGGTGCTCGACAAAAGGCATGTGGGAGACTCCACAACCATATGGAACCACCTACACCACCCGATGTTACAGGAAGGCCATAAAGATCATCAAGGACATCAACAACCCGAGCCACTGCCAGTTCACCCCGCTATCATCCAGAATGCAAGGTCAGTACAGGTGCATCAAAGCTGGGACCGAGAGACTGAAAAACTTCTATCTCAAGGCCATCAGACTGTTAAACAGCCACCACTAACATTGAGTGGCTGCTGCCAACACACTGACACTGACACTGACTCAACTCCAGCCACTTTAATAATGGGAATTGATGGGAAATTATGTAAATATATCACTAGCCACTTTAAACAATGCTACCTTATATAATGTTACTTACCCTACATTATTCATCTCATATGCATACGTATATACTGTACTCTATATCATCGACTGCATCCTTATGTAATACATGTATCACTAGCCACTTTAACTATGCCACTTTGTTTACATACTCATCTCATATGTATATACTGTACTCGATACCATCTACTGTATCTTGCCTATGCTGCTCTGTACCATCACTCATTCATATATCCTTATGTACATATTCTTTATCCCCTTACACTGTGTATAAGACAGTAGTTTTGGAATTGTTAGTTAGATTACTTGTTGGTTATTACTGCATTGTCGGAACTAGAAGCACAAGCATTTCGCTACACTCGCATTAACATCTGCTAACCATGTGTATGTAACAAATAAAATTTGATTTGATGATTTGATTTGATTTGAAGAAGGTACTCTGGTCAGATGAGACATACATCTAGCTGTGTCTGGCGCGAACCCAATACCCCCCCATCACCCGAGAACACCATCCCCAGAGTGAAGCATGGAGGTGGCAGCATCATGCTGTGGGGGATGTTTTTCTCCGTCAGGGACTGGGAAACTGGTCAGAATTAAAGAAATGATGGATGGCGCTAAATACAGGGAAATTCTTGATGGAAACCTGTTTCAATCTTCCAGAGATTTGAGTCTGGGACAGAGGTTCACTTTCCAGCAGGACAATGAACCTAAGCATGCTGCTTAAGCAACACTCCAGTGGCTTAAGGGGAAACATTTAAATGTCTTGGAATGGCCTACTCAAATCCCAGACCTCAATCAAATTGAAAATCTGTGGTATGATTTAAAGATTGCTGTACACCAGCGGAACCCATCCAACTTGAAGGATCTGGAGCAGTTTGCCTTGAAGATTGGGCAGACATTCCAGTGGCTAGATGTGCCAAGCTTATAGAGACTTATAGAGACTTGCAGCTGTAATTGCTGCAAAAGGTGGCTCTACAAAGTATTGACTTTGGGGGGATGAATATTTATGCACGCTCAGGTTTTCTGTTTTGTTGTCCTTGTTTGTTTCACAATAAAAAAATGTTTATTCAAAGTGGTAGGCAAATGATACAAACCCCCCAAATATCCATGTTAATTCCAGGTTGTAATGAAATGAAAAAAAAATATTCACTAGAAGTTGACGGGTTAACCGTTGAGTCAGTTAGAGGCTGGCAGAGGGAAGAGTAGTCGATTGACAGACTAGGTTCTATCATAATATATCTCAAATGAAAAAGCCTGCTGAGATAAAATGATGATTAAAAACATTGCTTATTCCATTCTTCTCAGTTGTGATCTCAGAGTCAGACAGAACTTGCTTAGGCAGGGAAGAAGATGAATTTGTAACCTTCAGTGTATACTTTTTTCTAACATTTAGAAGGATCAACAGCGGATTCAGAGATTGAAACGTAGCTTGATTTAGCTTTCTTAATCAAGATAGTACATTTGTTTCTCAATTGTCTGAAATATTGCCAGTCCACTACAGAGTCAGTTTTTCTTGCTTTGACCCAGGCCTGATTTCTCATCTGAATGAGCTCAGATAGCTCCGAAGAAAACAAAGGGTTACATCTATCTTTGACTCTGAATTGTTTAAAAGGGTTGTGTTTATCTGCCAGAGGAATAAATATGGAGTGGAAATGTTGGGTCAGGAATACAGTAGATAGTGGCTAAGTCAGGTTAGAACAGGTCACGTAGAAACCCTTGAGGATAAAACTTTATAAATGTTCTCTTCATAATCAAACTAGAATTTTGCTGTTTCATATCTCTAATACCTACTATGGAACAATGATCACTGAGATCATATGCAAATACTCCATTAGACAAATATTTATGGGGTTTATTTGTAAGAATTAAATCAATCATGGAGGAGTTAACAAGGTTTTCACATTTAGCCGTGTGTATTTTGAAATCAATTGAGTCAGATTTAAATCAATGCATATACTCTTAAATTGATCTGAGGCCAGGGATAGCCAATCCAGATTCAAATCTGGGCAATAAATCCAAGCAAAAAAGAAATGTGTATTTTGGTTAATGGACACATCTACAACCAGGAGCTCAAATTTCATGGGAACATAAATATTTAAATATTGGGAGACAATGACATTTATTTGACATATATGGCCTCTCCTTCTCCTCTGTAATCTGTCACATCTAAATACATTATAATAATTTACCATGTCTTTATCAGATACAGAACAATTTCACCATGTTTCAGAAAGTACCAGAATGTCAGGACACGATTCCTGTACCCAAATGTCAATTGTGTCCATTTTTGAAACCATACTTCGTACATTTGGGTGCATTATTCCAAGCCCCCTATGAGATATAAAGTTAGAGGGGGTATTTAGCTCATTCCCATAAGAGCTAACAGATCATCTGGTCATCTGCAGCTATTTGTTGAGTGAGCTGAGACTTTTCCAAGGTCCCCGGCCAACCACGTGAGAGCATTTGACAGACTTCCCTCAAGTCGCTGGAAGCAGGGGCTGGGGCGGGAACGGGGAAAGCAGTGTTGGCAGAGTGCAGTATACCCTGATGAATCTCCCGCCAAAAGAGTGGAGCTGCTGTAGGGAATCGGAGTGGCTGACAATGTTCCATTCAGGTTTCGCAAGGTTGGGGCTGGCACGGGGACAGGAGTGTCCCAGGCCTGTCCTGGGGATAGGAGTAGGGAGGGTAACCCAAATTAGCCTGGGAGAGAGGTTGTATGGGGGAATTGAGGGTGGTGCATCAATGTAACAGTATAACTTTAGTCCGTCCCCTCGCCCCAACCTGGGCGCGAACCAGGGACGCTCTGCACACGTCAACAGTCACCCCCGAAGCATCATTACCCATCGCTCCACAAAAGGGGAAGGGGAACCACTACTTCAAGGTCTCAGAGCAATTGACGTCACCGATTGAAATGCTATTAGCGCGCACCACTGCTAACTAGCTAGCCATTTCACATCCGTTACACAGACATGAGCAGCCCAGTGACACAATCCTACCAGATGACTTTATGCTTGCTTCAAGGCAAGACGCATTGAAGCATGCATGAGAGCACCAGCTGTTCCAGAAGACTGTGTGATCACGCTCTCCGTAGCCGATGTGAGCAAGACCTTTAAACAGGACAACATTCACAAAGCCACGGGGCCAGACGGATTACCAGGATGTGTACTCTAAGCATGTGTGGACCAACTGACAAGTGACTTCACTGACATTTTTCAACCTCTCCCTGACTGAGTCTGTAATATCTACATGTTTCAAACAGACCACCATAGTCCTTGTGCCAAAGGAAGCAAATGTAACCTGCCTAAATGATAGCCGCCCCGTAGCACTCACGTCGGTAGCCATGAAATGCATTGAAAGGGAAGTCATGGCTCACATCAACACCATCATGCCAGAAACGCTAGACTCACTCCAATGCACATACCGCCCAAACAGATCCATAGATGATGCAAGCTCTATTGCACTCCACACTGCCCTTTCCCACTTGGACAAAAGGAACACCTATGTGAGAATGATGTTCATTGACTACAGCTCAGTGTTCAACACCATAGTGCCCACAGAGCTCATCACTAAGATAAGGACCCTGGGACTAAACACCTCCCTCTGAAACTGGATCTTGGAACTTCTGACGGACCACCCCAAGGTGGTAAGGGTAGGCAACAACACAAACCGCCATGCTGATCCTCAACACAGGGGCCCCTCAGGGGTGCATGGTTAGTCCCCTCCTGTACTCCCTTTTCACCCCTGACTGCGTGGCCAAGCAGGACTCCAACACCATCATTAAGTTTGCTGACGACACCAGTGGTAGGCCTGATCACCGACAACAATGAGATAGGGAGGAGGTCCGAGACCAAGCGGTGTGGTGCCAGGATAATAACCTTTCCCACAATGTGAGCAAGACAAAGGAGCTGATCGTGAACTACAGGAAAAGGAGGGCCGAACAGGCCCCCCATTAATATCGAAGGGGCTGAAGTGGATCTGGTTGAGAGTTTCAAGTTCCTTGGTGTCCACATCAGCAATGGACTGTCATGGTCCAAACACACCAAGACAGTTGTGAATAGGGCATGACAACAACTTTTCCTCACTGAAAAGATTTGGCATGGGTCCCCAGATCCTCAAAAAGTTCTCGAGCTGCACCATTGAGAGCATCCTGACTGGTTGCATCACTACCTGGTACGGTAAATGCTCTGCATCTGACCGTAAGGCACTACAGAGGGTAGTGCGTACTGCCAAATACATCACTGGGGCAAAGCTTTCTGCCATCCAGGACCTATATTCTAGGTGGTGTCAGAGGAAGGCCCAAACATTTTTCAAAGACTCCAGTCACCCAAGTCATAGGCTGTTCTCTCTGCTACCGCACGTCAAGTGGTAGCGGAGCACCAGGTTTTGGACCATTAGGCTCCGTAACAGCTTCTACCCCCAAGCCATAAGACTGCTGAACAATTAATCAAATGCCCACCCAGACTATTTACATTGAAAAACCTTGGTAGAGCATGGGTGCAGTAGACATTGTTGTTCTAGTTTATTTCCTTTCTTTTTCGGCTTAAGACCAATGCCTACTTCCATGTTTTTTGTGTTTAATAGTCTAGTACATCTAGTCCAGTCTGCTTCATTCTGTTCTCTGGCTGGGGATGGGTAGGATCAAGGGATAAATGCATGGCTATGTGTATCGTTTTGCTACCATTTTGCTACCCATGGGCACTTTGTTGTGAGTATCAGTCCAACATTTTAATTGCCAGTGATGTGTGCCACTTCCACTGCAGTCACAAATGAGGAGCCATTGTTTGTGTCCAAGTCTAAGCGGACATGTTTCTTGCTCACTTGCCAAGCATGACAAATTACAGAGTGAAGTTTGGCAAACACATTTATTAAAATATTCCAAAACAAGTCACAAGAAACACCAAATGACAACAGAGGAACAAAGGTAACAGTCGTTATCTAAAGTGTCCATTTTATCTCTGCCCCTGTCCCCAGTGTGTGTGTGCCGTGTGTGTGTGTGTTTTGGCCAAAGCTCCCAGCCTGGCTTCATGACTGATGGGCTGCTTGGAGATGCATCTGTGCTGTTTTCTAATGGGTCTCTCTCGTGGATCTGGCCTAATTGGCCTCCTGCTGCCACAGCCGGCTGAGTAACACAAGGAGGAAACAGACCGAGGTTCAATCTCTGCCACAGTACACCTGGCTGTTAGTCAGACACACACACACACACACACACACAGACGCAAGCAGAAACACAGACACACATGCATTTACGCACACACACGCAGGCACGCACGCACACACATCTGACTGTCAGTCACGCTCTGTGGGGCATGCAGGTCTTACCCGCTCTGACAAAATATACACACAGCAAATGATCCAGTGTTAAAAAAAGTGAATGACCACAGAGAGCGTTAAATCAACATTGAAAGTGTTCGGTCTGTTGACTGACATAGACACCAGAAGAGTGCAAAGGCTTATTCAAAGGCTTATTCAGAGTGCCTTTCTAGTAAATTGTAGAGTTACAACATGGCTGTATTTGCTAGTGACAGAGAGATAGATGGTTGTTGCATTCACCCATGTTTGTCTGATGGACTTCAAGAAGTTAGATTTGAAGTAAATATATTATCATCATAAAAAAATATATGTATTTAAAACAATACTATATACATGTCATAAGGCCTTATTTTGAGGGCCTAGTTTTAACCTAATTTAGGTGCCTGAAACTCATGCACATCACTTTGACCCAAAACCACACCCATCATTATCCTATTTCCCAGCATGCTCTATTGCAGGTAGATTTTTAAAAATGGTTTGTTTCAATATCTATGTTTGGGCATGCACATTGATTGTTTAATTAATGTTAAGCTATTCAAATATGAATAACATACTTTTTTCTAAACTAATCAAATCTGTTACTTAAGACTTTGACTTTTTGCACCTGTTACTTAAATGGTTGTTCCAGTTAGATGGTTTAGCTAGTCTCATATCTTTGTCTTTCCAATCCTGGCTGTCGTTATTAACTCAGATTGCGGGTGAAAAACACTTCCAAATGTTGAGTATCCCCACTCCGGCAGAATTCCAATAGGAATTATATGTCACTTTGCAAGCCTAACTTGCAGATAGGGTTGCCAGAGCTCCTAAGATTTCTAGCCCAATTACCTCTGAAAACCCACCCACAAGGACTGAAAACTAGCCCCAGAAAAACGTTTTGCAGCAAGAGAGGAGTTGCCACATTCATCCAATAAACCGTTTTTTTCATAATGTTATTGAGCGAATTAAGAAGGAATATCAACATAATTTTAACAATGTAGGCTATGAAGCAACATTGGGTTTTCCATCAAAATAACAATTCTTGCGAGTTTAAGAATATGTCGCAAGAGAAAATATAAATCGCCCTTATTATACTATCCAGATCATTTCCCATCAATGAATGTCGATTTAACTTGTTTTGACTGCTATGATTTAGCAGGAGGTGTGGTATACGTATGTCCAATATATCACGGATATGGGTTTTTCTTAAGAAATAGCCCTTAGCTGTGGTAAATTGGCCCTATACCACAAATAACAGCCCTCGGAATAAAGAGGTGAGGAGAAAGATGGCGGAAGTGGATGAACTGTTCAAATCAAGCAGCGCGTCGAGCAAAGTTGGTGAAAACAATTTTTCAGAATGGACAACAGCAATATTGAAAACTGGATCAAAAAGTATATTGTCTAAAATTGGAGTGGAGGATATTTTTATGATTGATAATGAATTGCTTCTTGTTGGGATGCGTTTGTTGAGTAAAAGACGAAAGTCTGTCAGTCCTGGTGTTTTTTGATAAAGAGCAAATACCTACGTATTTGAAGCTTGGTTATGAAAGATACGCTGTAAGAGCTTTCATCCCCAATCCATTGTAGTGTAAGAATTTTAAAGTGTGTGCAGATGGACAGTGTATATTGAAAAACGCAGTGTAGAAGGATGACGGTGTTGCAATTGTGGTGGGGATCATGATCCCGAGTTCCTGGAGTGCCCTGTAAGGGTGAAGGGGATTGAGGTGGCAAAAGTTAGATCGGTCAATCGAATCTCCTATGAGAAGGCGATTAGAAAACAAGTGATGCAAGGGGAATATATGGTAGTCGACGCACCACAGCCTGTAGTAAATGTTTGCTGCCTGTGTGTTAAAAAGGTGTATTTTGTGGCGTTCATTGTCACAGTTATAAATTGTAAGGCACAAGTTTCAAAGAAATCTAAGAAACTGGACATTATTGTGGTTATTGTAAAATCAAGGATTTTACATCTAAAGACTTGCAAGGGGTACTGGCGCCGAAGACCCACACTCCCTTGAGTCTGTGTAGGGATCAGCTTTGTTTTATTTTTTAACAGTTTATTTATTTATTTGTTGTTTTGGTATTTAGTTAAATTCGGGGAATCCTGTTTACATTCTGCACAGTAGGTGGTGGAATGCACATTAAATTGTGTGATCGCCAACATACCATATAAGAAGAACAACAAACCTTAGCTGTGGAATATTGGCCGTAACCCACAAAGCTCTGAGGGCTAATTGCTATCATAAACTGGTTACCAACGTAATTAGAACATTAAAAGTATGTTTTTATCATTCCGATGGTACACATCTGATACAGTATACCCTGGCTTTCAACCAATCAGCACTCAGGGCTCACACCACCCAGTTTATACTTGTACGTAAATAAATCCTGTTTGCCCATGTGCACAACTATAGAGACATCTGACAGGAGAGTGTGAGTGATGAAAGTTAGATGTCAAAATCTCTGTACAAGAAACAAGGAAATTGTGCCGTTATTATGTGCCAGATGTTAAGACTACAAACCGTTATAAATGGCCTGTTTGCGAGATTGACTCGTTATTTCAATAGGCATAGGCTACTGACTAAAATGTATTGTTTTGGTTATAATTGCAATTCAACTTTGCCATTGTTTGCTGAGCTCGATGGGGTAGCCCATAGCCCCTGATAGGTAAACATGCCAACATCTAATTTCAGCTGTCATCAAGGCAAAGGGTGGCTACTTTGAAGAATCTCAAATATAAAATATATTTTCATTTGTTTAACACTTTTTTGGTTGCTACATGATTCCATATGTGTTATTTCATAATTTTCAAGTCGTCACTATTATTCTACAATGTAGAAAATATAGAAAATAAAGAAAAACCCAGGAATGAGTAGGTGTGTCCAAACTTTTGACTGGTACTGTACATATATTTTTTGAAGAGAAATGCCATGGCGGCCGTGGTGCAATTTAGAAGTAGCCCAACAACCCGCCACTCACGACCAACTAATTTTCACCCGCGACATCATATTCAAAGTAGCTCAATTTTCAGGAAAAACACAAACATGGCAACACTGCTCGCAGATCTGATGTGGCCTGTAAATGGTGAGTTACAGTACAGAACACTGTATTTGGGTAAAACTAGGCCCTCAGAACAAGGACTAATTGTATTTTAATAATAACATATTTGCTTTTGGATCTCTCTGGCTCGCTTCCTTCTTTGTCTGCGATTTCTGCGGTGGTGGGCACAGATGCTTGTGGTGATGAACAATCGTTTCCAGCCAACCTTTAGACATGGAGACGACAGTACAGGTACTCCCATTGTCATATAAATTACAATCAGACTTCCAGGCTCTGCCAAGTGCTCGATAACGAGATCATTTGTAAGACCGGCACTCGGAATAATCATTTACTGAGGTGCGATTACAAAGTCATCATCAAAATAGTTTTTTGGTGTCCAGTAAGTAAATTGTATTACCTCACACAGGCAGAGAGGACATTTGTGTAATTTGTAAGTGCATCAGAGCTCATGAATATTGCATTAACTTTCAATTTCATTCATATAATCTACATTAGAGTTAGAGATACTGTATATGAACTGTTACAGTACTGTCTCATGCACTTTTTATCTGAACTTAAATAGTCTTATTTGTGACAGTAGCACTGGCAGTAGTATAACACTACTCCAGAATTGTATAACAGAAGTATGCCAGTAGTACTAGCAGTACTCCAGGACAACTAATGAACCACAATTCCTACACTACTACTACCACAGAATATTTAGCATCCTAGTTATGGCCCATTTTTTTTCATTTTCACAGCTTCAGCACAACAACACTCCTGTAATTACATGGACTATTTGTCAGGCATGGAGGCAATTTACTGTGGATTAACCAACTGCTTGGCACCTGAGGCTTGCAGTACAGGAAAGACAAACTTGGAGAGAGAAGAAGAGACTGAACGAATGGCTTAGAGAGAGCGAGAGCGAGAGAGAGAGAGAGAAACAATTTAATTTGTACAATTTGTACCACGGATGGAGGAGCAATTTAAAGACAATTGCTGGACTATCCATGTGCCTATTATCGGTGACAGCCCCCTTACTTTATTGTGGGGACAACAGGTCAGGACTCCACAGCAGATTAACTGGCCAGATAAATAAATAAGAAGAGAGGCTGGAAGCACGAACAAAAGGAGAGGTGAATCAATCAAGTCAGACTGAGAAAAGACAGAGAGAGGGAAGAGGAAGTGTGAATCAATCAAGTCAGACTGAGGAAAGACAGAGAGAGGGAAGAGGAAGTGTGAATCAATCAAGTCAGACTGAGGAAAGACAGAGAGAGGGAAGAGGAAGTGTGAATCGATCAAGTCAGACTGAGGAAAGACAGAGAGAGGGAAGAGGAAGTGTGAATCAATCAAGTCAGACTGAGGAAAGACAGAGAGAGGGAAGAGGAAGTGTGAATCAATCAAGTCAGACTGAGGAAAGACAGAGAGAGGGGAGAGGAGGGCTGCATGCCAAATGGCACCCTATTCCCTATAGTGGACTCCTTTTGACCAGAGCCCTATGTAGTGCACTATAAAGGCAATAGGGTACCATTTGGGACATAAATATCCATGGCGAGGCTGCCTCGCAGCCCAGCAGGATATTCAATGTTCTCTTGAGGAAATGACTCAGACACAAAAAAGTGTCTCTGCTCATCTCCTCCCAAATGAATTAACTGGTCCCAATAGGCCCCAATGACTTACAAACACTGAGGAGAGGAGAGAGGAGTCTGGCGCTTTATCACTCACTGTCTCTCTCTTCTCGTAAACACCCTCTCTAATTAAATTCTTCAAAGGGATGCTGAAGTCAGAAAAGATGTTAGGGAATCAAACAGGTGAGAATATCCTGGGTGAAAAGGAAGAAGAGAAAAAGAAGAGAGTGGGAAAGCCTAGCCAATTGAATGAGGACTGGATCTGGGAGATGGGCTGAAACAAAGGGCTGAAGCAGAGAGTCAGATGGTACGAAAATGGTAACAACTTTAGTGGACAGGGGAAGACCAGAGAGAAAGTGAGATGGAGAAAGAGGGGGAGAGAGGGGATGGGTGCATGAAGACATTTGAAATGTTAGGGTTATGATGAGTGATAAAGATGTGGGTGGTATTCTATAGAGAGAGGGGGGTGAAGAGACGGACAGAGAGACAGTGGGAAGTAAGAGAAGTACAACTGGAGAATAATACTGTACATACACTGTGAAACATTTCCTGTTTTTTAACAGTAACTTACATAAAACTGACTGCTTGTAAGTCCCTGTAAACAGGAGTACAGTGCATTACTGTAATCTTATTACACTAACTGGAACAAATTATTGGTTGAATGGAATAAATTCATTGAGGGGAGATGGGGTTTATATTTTATAGTTTAGTTTGTAATAATATAATAATAGTATTTTGCCATAATTAAATGGAAGTGGTTCGAGCAGGTTGGCTGCTCTAATGTGTTTAGTCAGTTTGAAAGCTTTTATTACTGTCACGCACTGGCCATGGAGAGGTTTTTATTCTCTATTTTGGTTAGGCCAGGGTGTGACTAGGGTGGGCATTCTGTGTTCATTTTCTATGTTTTGGATTTCTGTGTTGTTTGGCCGGGTGTGGTTCTCAATCAGAGGCAGCTGTCTATCGTTGTCTCTGATTGAGAACCATACTTAGGTAGCCTTTTCCCACCTGTGTGGTGTGGGTAGTTATTTTCTGTTTAGTGTGTTTTGCACCTGACGGAGCTGTTTCGGTTGTTATTTTGTTACTTGTTGTATTTCTCCTCCCTCCAGAGTTTCCCACCTGTCCGGCGCCGCCAGAGTCTCCCGCCTATCCAGCGCCGCCAGAATCTCCCGCCTGTCCGGCGCCGCCAGAATCTCCCACCTGTCCGGTGCCGCCAGAGTCTCCCGCGCCGCCAGAGTGTCCCGCCTGTCCGGCGCCGCCAGAGTGTCCCGCCTGTCCGGCGCCGCCAGAGTGTCCCGCCTATCCGGCGCCGCCAGAGTCGCCCGCCTGTTCGGCGCCGCCAGAGTCGCCCACCTGTCCGGGGCCCGCTGCGAGGGTTGTGTTAATTAAATCAGTTAATTAAATCAATTTTAGAATAAGGCTATAACCTAACAACCTGGCCTCTAGAAGTTGATATAAAATATATTAATTTGGTAATTGAAACGGCATTCAGAAGAAGAAGGTGAGGACCAAGGTGCAGCGTGGTACGTGTTCATGTTATTTATTAAACTGAACACTAAATACAACAAGTAACAAAAGAACAACCGAAACAGCTCCGTCAGGAGCAAAACACACTAAACAGAAAATAACTACCCACACCACACAGGTGGGAAATGGTTACCTAAGTATGGTTCTCAATCAGAGACAACGATAGACACTCGGGTGTCGTCGTCGTCGTCCCCCCCTCCCCCAAAGGTGCGGACTCTGGCTGCAAAACCTGACTCTAAAGGGGAGGGTCCGGGTGGGCCTTCTTTACGGCGGCGGCTCTGATGCGGGACATGGACCCCGCTCCACCTTAGGCTTGGCCCACTTAGGTGGCGCCACTGGAGCGGGGTCCATGTCCCGCATCAGAGCTGCCGCCGTAAAGAAGGCCCACCCGTGCTCAATTTCGACTCTCACAGCAGAGGGTCTGAGTACTTATGTAAATAAGGTAATTGGGTTTGTTTTTTAAAAGTATTTTTCACTTTGTCATTATGGGGTATTGTGTGTAGAATGCTGAGGATTTTTTATTTATTTAATGCATTTAAAAATAAGGCTGTAAAGTTAAAAAAATTGGAAAAGTCAAGATGTCTCAATACTTTCCGAAGACACTCTACATGCAAAGCGTTAAAAAGATTTGCCAAGTGCTGTTTTTAAGGCCGATTTGACTCATGATTTGTCAACTTGTGCACAATTTTTCTGTCCTTCACATCGGAGAGCTGCTGCAAGCTCTTTGCGTATCTTGACCAATCAGATTCACGCACAATGCACAGAGCTCAAAGTATGCTCTCCGCTTTCCTCCTGTATTTATTTAGTAAGCCAAAGAAGATATTAAAATGTCATTTTCATCCAATGTCTGCCATGTTTTTGGATGACGTCATTATGTCATCGCTGCTCGTGCTGCTCCCTTTGCACAGAGTGCTAGTGCACATGCCATGATGGTCAACTCTAAGGCCTTTCTCAAGGCCAGTCTGGAGTGGTTCGTGAAAATTGTGTTATTGAGTTACTGAGAGCTAGAGAGCAACATAGCAACATTGTACTAAATAGAGACTACAGCCTGGTATAGAGTCTATACTTTGACTGGAGAACTAGGGACATTAAAGAAGACGAACAAGACAGGATCACCCTGACCTTAACCTGTATCCATCTGGGATGTTTCCTGTTCTTAATGGCTTCCTGTCTCAATTCTGCCTCTGTCTACCTCTGTGTCTGCATGCATCCTTAATGGCAACATATTTCCTATATAGTGCACTACTTTGGCCATAACATGGGCCGTGATCAAAAGTAATGCACTATATAGGGAATAGGGTGCAATTTGAGATGGAGGCACTTTCTCTGGCTGTCTTTGAAAGTCGACTAGTGTGTGAGTGACACTCAATCAGTGTCCTTGCCTGCTTACTGGTATCCTCTTTAAACACTGGGATTTAGGGGGAGGATTTGTCTCTGACATTATTGGTATATTCTCTCTCTTGCACCATGGGTGGGTTATGAAGGAAGATCTTACAGTAAAATGAGAAGTGTATTCTCTACCTGGTCCAACTCCATTCATCTGGGGCTCAGCATGCAGTCCATAAGCAGGATGGATAGAGGACCAAAACGCAGTGGTGGGCCGTCAGGGCCAGCAAGGCCTTCTCTGCTGGCCTAAACATCATCAGAATATAATTTCTTTTAAAATATATTTTCCCACAAATATGTATTAAATTATTCCCCAGAGTAAGAGTTATACTCTTCATTTCATAGCTTTCCTCTTGGTTGCACTGCTTCCAGCCCCAGGTTGAGATTTGGAGGGCTGGTCTTTATGTTAGATCTTTTATCCAATCATATTCAGCCATCATGTGTTGCCAGGGGTCTAAAATCTGCCCCCAGGCCTTCAGAATCAACAGTGCGGGCGCTTGTAGCTTAAAGTGAATGGAAATTAAAATTGAGTGTCAACCAATCAGCTTTAGAGTTGGCTATTGTACGCCTGCTGGCTGGCTCCAGTGTTACACAGGAGCCAGCTAGCAGGCGTAGTGCGTGCACGTCTTTTGATTGGATTACCAATATTGAGAGGCAGGTCCTATATGGGCAGGTCTATGCAGAACCTCAGAACGAGGAAACTGAATTTGATAAACAAATTAATTTGCGTACTACTAAGCTGTTTTTTCAACCCACAATGGCGGAAGGAGAAGATATCGATTTGGTCGAGGATATAATTATAACGCCATTCTCAAGACAAACTTTGCAAGAAAAGTTAGACATTGTCAGGAGAGGTCGACGCCGACGCTACAAAGCCTGTCACAGGCGGGAAAGGGGTTCGTTCGCCACTTTCAAAGTTCCAACTACGAGCGCTATCAATGGCTCACAGGCTCCGAGAAGCACTGCAAACTGTACTGCTGGGAATGCCTATTATTTGCAAGTGATCGATTTGGTGTTTGGAGCCACACTGGCTTTGCTAACTTGAGTTGTCTAACCAAGGCAGCAACGAGACACCAAAGTACGGCTGGGCACTTACAAGCAATGGTGCTTTTGAAAACTTTTGGGGACACCCGAGTGGATCTACTGCTCAACGAACAAGCGCGCAGGGCAACGAAGCTGCACAATGAAAAGGTATTGTACTCTTCCCCTGCAATTCTCTGAATAAAAATGTCAATTTCAAGGTGACGCAACGCCTGGTTATACTGCGTTTCTGTCTAAATGTATAGTGTCTAGAGCCATGGCACCATAATGATGGTAATAAGAGGTGGATTAATTCAGGTGGGACTGTGTAGGACTTCACTGAAGGCCCAGGCCCCAGGCCCACGGCACGCCACTGCCAAAACGTATCCTCAACTACTACCACATGTACCCTGCCCCATCTCACCAATAACTTCCTCCCACCCAGGACTAAGATGTTGTCTTGTTACCAGGAAGCTGCTATTATTGGTTGTTTGGTGCTGCTGACCCCTGGGGTCGCCGGCCTTTCATTTTCCCAGCTCTTAGCCAAAGTGATTCTGACAGCCACATTAAAATGCAAATTCCTTCCTGCCTTCTTCCTCATTCTGCTCATTGCCATTTTGTCACTTTCCCTCTCCTTGTGTGGTGGGTGGGGGCGGCAAAGGAATTAGAACCGTTGGCCCAGGGGTTGAATATTCAGATGGTCAGCTGATTGCAGTAGCATCCCAAATGGTACCCTTTTGTCTTTATAGTACACTACTTTTGACGAGGGCCCTGGCCATTTGGAACAAAGCCATAGTGATGTTACCCCTGCTTTCATCTCACACCTCCTCTTCTCTCTCCACCTAATACCCATCACTTAGTTCTGCTGCCAAGACTACCCACAGGCCTCTAGTGCTCATACAGAGGGCTGGAGTGGGTGTGAGTGAGTGTGAGATACACACACAAACAGTAAAACATCCAATTGGACAGGCTGTAAGGGGCCCTCCATCTCGCCAACGCCACCACTCCTCCACAACGCTGTACAACTTCCACTGATTAGATGTATTCTATCCCTCATCTGTCTCTCCATTCATGGTCAGTTCCATTGTTTTACAGCACTGGAGACCTGTTTGCTGTCCTATATGCTCCAATAAGGAACAATTAGCATTTAATTCAGAATAGCAGTTAGGACAAAATTAACCATCATAATGAAGCAAAGTCCAAAAATGTGTGTGTTTTTGCTTTTGTGAGCTTTTGTGTGTGTGTGTGTGCATGTATGTGTGTGTTTGTACAGTATGTGTGTGTGCTGAAGTCCCATTTCCTGAGTCATTCTGTCCTCTGCTGGATGTCCTTCCCCTGTCCCTCTTCCTCCCTCCCTCTTCCCCGTGTATTTGTGTTGAAATGGTAATATCCTGGATGAGTTGGGTGGGGAGCAGTCAAGTACAGCAGAACTAGTCTGCTGGAGTCCTTCCAAAAGACAAGTGACCTCCTGGGCAGTCTGCACAGGTGTGCTGTGTTTTCCACTCTGTCACCTCGGCTCCTGCCCACCACATCTCAGCATGGCAGTACACACACACACACACACACACACACACACACACACACACACACACACACACACACACACACACACACACACACACACACACACACACACACACACACACACACACACACATGAGCTAAGTGCCTTCTAAGCTCGATTCGAGGCAAGCTACACTGAACCGAGCATGAGAGCACCGGCTGTTTCGGACGAGTTTGTGATCTCGCTCTCCATAGCTGATGTGAGTAAGACTTCACAAGGCCGCACAGGGCCAGACAGATTACCAGGATGCGTACTCAGATGAGACCGTCTATAGGGAGAAGGTCAGTGACCTGGCAGTATGGTGGCAGGACAGCAACCTCTCCCTCAACGTCAGCAATACAAAGGTGCTGATCGTGGACCTCAGGAAATGGAGGGCCACGTACACTCCCTTCCACATAGAAGGGGCTGTAGTTGAGCGGGCCGAGAGCTACACCACGGCAAGTGGTACCGATGCACCAAGTCTGGAATCAACAGGACTCTGAACAGCTTCTATCCCTTACTTACTTACTTACTTAACCCTTATTTTACCAGGTAAGATGACTGAGAACACATTCTCAGTTATAGCAACCCCCAAGCCATAAGACTGCTAAAACGGTAGCTACCCATATTATCTGCATTGACCCTTATTGCATTAACTCTTTTGACTCATCACATACACTACTGCTACTGTTAATTATCTATTATGTTGCTCAGTCACTTTATCCCTACCTATATATACACATACTATCTACTGTACCTAAATGACCTCGTAGCCCTGCACATTGACTCGGTACTGGTACCCAGTGTATATAGCCAAGTTATCACCGCTGATTACTCATTACTCATTGTATATTTATTCCTTGTGTTATTTTTTTCTATTATTTCCAATTTGTTCTCTCTGCATTGTTGGGAAGGGCCCTTAATTAAGCATTTCACTATTAGTTTACACCTGTTGTTTATTAAGTATGTGCCAAATAAATGGAATTTGATTTGACACACACACACAGGCACGATACCCACATACCGCTGATTTACCAAATAACCCCAAAATAGTCCTTCTCTTGTCTCAGGTCCTTTTCAGTGGTCTTTGCCAGAGGAGAGAGGAGAATCTGCTTTGAACTGCAGGGGACACCATAATCACACTTCACACCGGCACACAGTGTCAGTTCATATCTCAGCTCCAGACCGTTATTAAAACACACAGGGATGTTTCTGACATCAAACACGTCCTGGTGTCAGAAGGTTTTCACATAGTACCCAGTATTGCCCAGAGAATCAGGCAAATCTTTAGACCAACAGAAATAAATGTTCTGTTTTTGTTATGTTACCCCCTGGAGCACCTTTAGCCCCTCTCATCTCGCTGTGCACAGTGTTTATGTGCATCCATAAATCAACAGCTTTCAGGCCATAGGGTTGGATTATCTCCCTGCTATTGACTGACTGACTGAACTTCATGAAATATGTAAACCAACCTAAAAGCCTTGAGTTTAAACCTAGTCTGAATAAAACAACACATACAATAGACTTAGGTTAGGTCGGGGGCAAGGCTAGATGTCTCTGTGTGTGTGTGTTTAGAGTGTGTGGAGACTGTCAGCACTAGTCTGGCTGGCATCAGGAGCACAGGGCTGGACAGGCTTCAACACTAAAGCCTAAAGCCTGTTTTGGGCTGAGTCATGCATCCATGAGATGTATTGGAACCGTCCTTGATGCCTAGGTTTGTTCATTACTGTGAATCCAGACAGATATCCCCGGCTCCTCTCGGACCCTTTATAACCATGAATGGAGTAAATGTTCAATATGACACCCAGTCTTGGTTATGGAGAATCAAACAATCAAATCAAATGTATTTATAAAGCACTTCTTACATCAGCTGATGTCACAAAGTGCTGTACAGAAACACAGCCTAAAACCCCAAACAGCAAGCAATGCAGGTGTAACAGTATACCTTCCGTCCCTCTCCTCGCCTTTAACCAGGGACCCTCTGCACACATCGACAACAGCCACCCTCGAAGCATCATTACTCATCGCTCCACAAAAGCTGCAGCCCTTGCAGAGCAAGGGGAACAACTACGTCAAGGTCTCAGAAGCGAGTGACGTCACTGATTGAAACACTATTAGCGCGCAGCAAGCCAACTAGCTAGCCATTTCACATCGGTTACACAGGTGTAGAAGCACCGTGGCGGGGAAAAACTCCCTAGAAAGGGAGGAACCTAGAAAGAAACCTAGAGAGGAACCAGGCTATGAGGGGTGGCCAGTCCTCTTCTGGCTGTGCCAGGTGGAGTTTATAACAGAACATGGCCAAGCTGTTCAAATAGATGACCAGCAGGGTCAAATAAAATTAATATCACAGTGGTTGTAGTGGGTGCAACAGGTCAGCACCTCAGGAGTAAATGGCATTTGGCTTTTCATAGCCGATCATTCAGTGTATCTCTACCGCTCCTGCTGTCTCTAGAGAGTTGAAACGCAGCAGGTCTGGGACAGGTAGCACGTCCAGTGAATAGGTCAGGGTTCCATAGCCGCAGGCAGAACAGTTGAAACTAGTGCAGCAGCACGACCAGGTATACTGTGGACAGCAAGGAATCATCAGGCCAGGTAGTCCTGAGGCTCAGGTCCTCCGAGAGAGAGAGAGAGAGAGAGAGAGAGAGAGAGAGATAACAAAAAAAGAGAGAGAGAATTAGAGAGAGATTTGAATTCACACAGAACACAGGAGAAGAGGGAATAGGACTTGAATGTTGAACTCTGGCCCTGGGACTTTTGAACTGAAATCCTCCCAGTCTACAAAAAAATGACAGGAAAATAACTATGTGTCTTTTACCCAAATGGTACCCTATTCTCTATGTAGTGAACTGCTTTTGACCAGAGCCCAAAGGGTGCCATTTTGGGACTCAGCCTATGTCTCTGTAATCCACATTATAGATCCTTCAGCACAACATGTATTGATGCATGTAGAACAGAATAGTGTAACTATGAAACCTGGTTTAGTGTGTAGGTTGTAGTGTTCAGGTATGCCTGTCTACCCAAGGTTTCTTACAGTAAGGGAATGGGGTTCTTCTCCAGGTAAACCTCCTGTTGCTGTAGTTTTCCTGTTTTGGAAGGCACTGGTTTAGTGTGTGCCAACATTAAAACATACCGTAACAGTGTTAAAACCCCTACCATCATGACCGGACAACCGCACATGCAGCTATCATAGTGATCGAACCCATGGCTCACAACTGTTCCAGGTTGGACGAGGGACAAAATCATCACATCTCTAAGAGACAGATTGGCCTGATTGACACAGGTGGCCCTCAGAAACCTCACCTATGCATGCACACAGGCCTGGCCAGCATTAGAGGCCGCTGAATGGAGGACGGCTCATAATAATGGCTGCAACGGAGCTAATGGAATGTCATCAAACACATGGAAACCATGTATTTGATGTATTTGATACCATTCCTATTCTGTTCCAGCCATTACCACAATCCTGTCCTCCCCAATTAAAGTGCCACCAACCTCCTGTGCTGGCCAGGCTGGGCGTCCAGCTGGCAGTTTACTGTGGCCAGTTTAAAGAGTGACAAACAGCCAAGGGATTTTCGCGTCACAGTGATAGGGGCCAGGGGGCGGTCTGCTGAGGCATCTGCCATCCACACCATTGTGTTCCAGATAGAACCATAGCAGGCAGACAAAGGGCCACCAGGGGCCACCAGGGGCCTGGTGTAAAACATACTGAGGAGAAGTTCACCATCCACAGCTACACTAGAGCAGACAGACACCACAGAACAGACAGACACCACAGAGCAGACAGACACCACAGAGCAGACAGACACCACAGAGCAGACAGACACCACAGAACAGACAGACACCACAGAGCTGACCTAAACACACAAGCACACATGCACACACACACACAGACGACGTGTTCAGAAGACACACAAAGGAACTATAGAAGACTGTAAGATGTACATATTTTATAAAACTCCAGGACAGAACATCATCGATCAAACTGCAGCGGTTCAGGATCCGGAGACATTTCTGTTTCAGAGTTCACAAGTTTCAAAGCCCCCCTCCATCAAAGGCGAGCAGAGCAGAGCATGGATTGAGACAGTACCAACCACCGTCATTAATTTAGCCAGCCCTTAAACCTGGAGTTACCCATTAACTGACAGTCAAACAATCGCACTTTAACGGACTGGTGCTTCTGATCCTTTGTAGCTCAGTTGGTAGAGCATGGTGCTTGTGATGCCAGGGTAGTGGGTTTGATTCTTGGGACCACCATACATAACATTTGTGCACGCATGACTGTAAATAGCTTTGGATTTAAAAAAGTCTGCTGAAAGGCATATATTATTGTTAATAGCTCAGGACACTTCCATAGAGAATTAATTGCAGAAAATGATTTTCTCTGTCTCATGATGCCCATTAGCCTCAGAGCAGTGGCTCGACATGCAGTGGCATGGTTCAGCTTTTTAACAGGGAGCTTATTCAACACCCGTTTTCAATAAAACGATTGCTTGATTTTATTAGTGTTTCATTTGAACTTCTTTGGTGTTTTGGGGAATTTGCCATTTAGAAGCAACTGTCACTCTGCCCTTCTCTTACAGATCCACTACAATTTACTTGCAGGATCCAGTTATTAGTGCATTACCTCAGCGCTTTCCCTCTGACCTCATACGTTAATGGTTTCCAGAAAGGCGTGGAATCTGATTACTGTTAAACACAATCTAATGGTGTAACGGTTTTCTTCATCTGAAGGAGAGACGGACCAAAATGCAGCGTGGTGGTTATTCATGTTTTTAATAAAGACGACTATACATGAACAGACTAAACAAAACAAGAAAAGTGAAAACCTAAACAGTCCTATCTGGTGCAAACACAGAGACAGGAACAATCACCCACAAACACACAGTGAAACCCAGGCTACCTAAATATGGTTCCCAATCAGAGACAATGACTAACACCTGCCTCTGATTGAGAACCATATCAGGCCAGACATAGAAATAGACAAACAAGACATCCAACATAGAATGCCCACTCAGATCACACCCTGACCAACCAAAACATAGAAACATACAAAGCAAACTATGGTCAGGGTGTGACAAATGGGCTATCTATCCATCCATTATTAGTGCTCCTATATTGAGTACTTAAGTGTTTGTCCCATCTTGGGCTGTTTTGGTCAATGATTTTCTTTTCCTTTCATTTTTGGGAATCATGACATTTTCCTTTTATTTTTCTAACAGAGAAATACTCATACTCTAACATTGTGCATATTCAATCCCTTAAAATGTGTTCGCTTTACACGTTGTTTTAAGTCAGCACTTCAATGCTGTGTCGTGGTGTAAGCTGTTTAAAGCTCTACCTCAGAGAGAAGATTTCATTTGAATGCAATTGACAGGGCTGTACTAGAGCAGGTAGTGAGCTTCAAGTTCTTTTGTGTCCACATTACCAACAAATTATCACGGTACAAACACACCAAGACAGTTGTGAAGAGGACACGAAAGTGCCTATTCCTCGTCAGGAGAATTTTAAAAAATGACATGCTTCTACCCCCAAGCCATAAGACTGCTGGACAGTTAATCAAATGGCCACCCAGAGTATTTGCATTGACCCTGTTTTTTTTAAGCTGCTTCTACTCGCTGTTTACTATCTATGCATAGTAACTTTTCCCCCATCTACATGTACATATGAACTCTATTACCTCGACTAACCCTTACCACCCGCACATTGACCTGGAACCGGTACCCCCTGTATATAGCCTCGTTATTGTTATTTTATTGTGTTACTTTTTTTACTTCAGTTTATTTTGCTAATAGTTTCTTACTCTGCATTGTTGGTTAAGGGCTTGTAAGTAATCATTTCAAGGTAATGATTACTGTTGTATTTGGCACATAGTGTGGTGTGAAGTGGTGTGAACTGTTATATTTTTTATAAACAGAACTAATTGAAGAACATTTGGGGATTTCAAGTTAATGCTGAAGATGAAATTCTACCTCTGCCATAGCATTACACTGCCAGAAGAGTTATTCTGCTGTACATTTTTGGTATAATACAACTATTACCGGTTGAAGGTCTTCTGGGCCGACTATGACAGCATGGTATCAGGGCCAGTGAAGGTGAGTGTATCAAGGTATCAGGGCCAGCGAAGGTTAGCATATAAAGGTATCAGGGCCAGTGAAGGTTAGCATATAAAGGTATCAGGGCCAGTGAAGGTTAGCATATAAGGGTATCAGGGCCAGCGAAGGTTAGTATATCAAGGTATCAGGGCCAGTGAAGGTTAGCATATAAGGGTATCAGGGCCAGCGAAGGTTAGTATATCAAGGTATCAGGGCCAGTGAAGGCTAGTATATAAAGGTTTTAGGGGTTTAGGGCCAGTGAAGCCTGCTATATAAAGGTATCAGGGCCAGTGAAGGCTAGTATATCAAGGTATCAGGGCCAGTGAAGGCTAGTATATAAAGGTTTTAGGGCTTTAGGGCCAGTGAAGCCTGCTATATAAAGGTATCAGGGCCAGTGAAGTCTAGTATATAAAGGTACTAGGGCCAGTGAAGGCTAGTATATAAAGGTGTCAGGGCCAGTGAAGTCTAGTATATAAAGGTATTAGGGCCAGTGAAGCCTGCTATATAAAGGTATCAGGGCCAGTGAAGGCTAGTATATAAAGGTATTAGAGCCAGTGAAGATTAGCATATAAAGGTTTCAGCAGCACCTCCTAGCCTGGCTGGATCACCGCTTTGTATAGCGAGGGTAATGCGTACCGCCCAATTTGTCACTGAGGCCGAGCTCCTTGCCATCCAGGACCTCTATACCAGGCTGTGTCAGCTGAAAGCTCTAAACATTGTCAAAGACATCAGCCAGCGGTAGCGATGCACCTGGACATAACAGACCCCTGAACAGCTTCCACCCGAAAGCCATAAGACTGATAAATAGTTAACCAAATAGCTGCCTGGACTATCTGCATTGACCCGTTTTGCACTAACTCTTTTTACTCATCACATACATTGCTGTTACTGTTTATCCTGTTGCCTAGTCACTTTATCCTTACCTGTATGTACTTAACTACCTCAATTACCTCGTCACCCTGCACATTGACTCGGTACTGGTACCCTGTTTATGTAGCCAAGTTATCTTTACTCATCGTGTATTTATTATTACCCTATTTTCTGGAGTTGTATTACTTTTCTGTCATTTCTCTGTTTTCTCACCCTCTGCATTGTTGGGGAAGCATTTTGTGTGTGTGTGTGTGTGTATGTGTGTGTGTGTGTGTTATTGACTCTTGGTTGAATGTGGATAACAGTATTATGGTTGGAAAACTGACAGGTAGCTTATACATTTGCCCTTGAAGTGTGCTGAATAGAAATATAAGCACAACATGCAAGAATGTCTAAGATTTTACTGAGTTAAACTTCATAAAAGGAAATCAGTCAATAAAAACAGATTCATTAGGCCAAAATCTTTGGATTTCACATGACTGGGAATACAGATATTCATATGTTGGTCAGAGATACCTTGAAAAAAAGGTAGGGGAGTGGATCAGAAAACCAGTCAGTATCTGGTTTCACCACCATTTACCTCATGCAGCGTGACACATCTCCTTCACATAGAATTGATCAGGCTGTTGATTGTGGCCTGTGGAATGGCCACAATGGCTGTGCGAAGTTGCTGGATATTGGCGGGAACTGGAACATGCTGTCGTTCAGGTCGATCCAGAGCATCCCAAACATTCAGGCTATGGAAGAACTCTGACATTTTCAGCTTCCAGAAATTGTGTACAGATCCTTGCGAAATGGTGCCGTGATTATCATGCTGAAATATGAGGTGATGGTGGCGGATGAATGGCACAGCAATGGGCCTCCGGATCTCATCCTGGTTTCTCTGTGCATTTAAATTACCATTGATAAAATACAATTGTGTTTGTTGTCCGTAGCTTATGCCTGCCCATACCAAAACCCCACCGCCGCCATGGGGCACTCTGTTCACAACGATGACATCAGCAAACAGCTCGCACACACAGTGCCATACACATGGTCTGCAATTGTGAGGCCGTTTGGACGTACTGCCAAATTATTATCTTGGCAAAGGAGAAAATTCTCACTAACAGGAATGTAAATGCATTTTTGCATGGAAAATGTGAGAAATAAGCTTTTTATGCATAAGAAACATTTCTGGGATCTTTTATTTCAGCTCATGAAACATGGGACCAGCACTTTACATGTTCCGTTTATATTTTCGTTCAGTGTAAATTGAAAAACGTTTCCTACATTCAATATTTGACAGAATGACAACTTGAAGGAAAGGACAAAATAATAAGCACAGCATCAACCTGAAGAAATGAAATGAAAGATGTTTTCTCTGCTAAGGTAGAAATACATTAGATCAACAAGTAGTGACAAAACATACGTATGTTTCCATTCTCTCTCCTTTTCACTGCCCTTGTCGATAATCTGATTCATCTTCAAGGGTGGTTTGTTTGCGCCTGCATGCACACACATGCACACTCACACACACACACACACACACACACACACACACACACACACACACACACACACACACACACACACACACACACACACACACACACACACACACACACACACACAGACACACACACACAGACACACACACACACAGCCAGTGATGGGAATCACTCTTCAGACTTTCTTTAGCAATTTCAAATTGGAACAGCCAGTGTGAAATTCTATATCAAAATAACAAGTGATCTTGGAGGAGGGGACTTTGTGCAACCACCATGAAGGTACAATCTAAATTGCTTTTTGATTTACACATTTTTATAAGGGGGAAGCATGCTTTTGATACAATCGAACTCTCCCACAGCCAGCATCAGAGAAAGGTATATATTATTTTATACTGACTGTGGCTATGTGCTGTTGCTGTGTTTGATTGAAGTATGAATGACTCCATGTAAATAAGGTTTGTTTTGTATTGTGTGAATAATCTACCGGCTTCTGTTGTTCCTATTTTTACATGTGGCTGTAATAATGAAGGGATTTGATTAATGTTTTACTGCAGTGGGCTAAATCAGGGTCACATAGAGTATTTCTTGGTAGTCTTAACCCTCCTGTTGTGTTCGTTTCATGTTGATTAATTCAATGTTCCCTGTCCAAAATGACTGCCCCATTATAGCTGATTATAAATCCATAATAATACATATATTATCACCTTATGTTGTGTTAGATCTTTTTATCAACTTAAGTTCTTGTGAACATTACAAGTTTTGATCTTCTATTTGATATTTATGACCTGTAGGCCTCATTGACCTGAGCTCATACAACTTGTTTTAGCTATTTATGACCTGTAGGCCTCATTGACCTGATCTCATACAACTTGTTTTAGCTATTTATGACCTGTAGGCCTCATTGACCTGAGCTCATACAACTTGTTTTAGCTATTTATGACCTGTAGGCCTCATTGACCTGAGCTCATACAACTTGTTTTAGCTATTTATGACCTGTTGAGGCCTCATTGACCCTGTAGCTCATACAACTTGTTTTAGCTATTTATGACCTGTAGGCCTCATTGACCTGAGCTCATACAACTTGTTTTAGCTATTTATGACCTGTAGGCCTCATTGACCTGAGCTCATACAACTTGTTTTAGCTATTTATGACCTGTAGGCCTCATTGACCTGAGCTCATACAACTTGTTTTAGCTATTTATGGCCTGTAGGCCTCATTGACTTGAGCTCAAACAACTTGTTTTTGAGTACAAAAAGCATAATGTATGGATTATTTTGACTATAACAAATACTCAGATGAAACATATTGTGCTATTTATCACAGACTACTTTGTGTGAAGGTTTAACAAGGACTCTCTCCTTCTCACCAGTGTCATGATCATAGATATGATCAAGAGCCTCACATACAGTATATTATATGGTCATTGTGCTGCCACAGAAAGAATTGTGAGCAAGGCCTCAAAAAAGCTTTATATACCAGAGCTACGAGAAAAGTTCTATATATTATTGAAACAATGTTGCTATTGTTTGTGAGTATGCCAACAGGTATAGTTCCCGTGGGGGAATGATTCTATTGGGGAAAGGTTCCCATGGGGGTTGCCATGGAAGCCAAGAAGGGGAGTGAGGTCTGTGTCTGTGTGTGTGTGTGTGTGTGTGTGTGTGTGTGTGTGTGTGTGTGTGTGTGTGTGGGTGTGTGTACTCAAACACACATGCATGTGGGGGTCTGGGAGAGGAAGTATCTCCATCTGATGAATGGGAATGTTCCTGAACTCAATTTTATACACTAATTGTAGTCTCACTCGTTAATTTCTAATGACTGGTCACTTTTGACTGGGATCACCACAGGTGTACAAAAGTTAAATAAAACACCCAAAATGTAAACACCCTGTGTGGACAAAGTCATGGAACCTAATAACAATCAGATTAAATTAGCTACATTTTTCAGAGAGAAAACTTGTAAATCGGTCCAATTCGCCCGGAACACAGCAGGAGGGATAAACTAGTCTAACTTGAAGCAAAAGTATACACCTCACGCAAGGCTTAGGACAAACAAGACACCTGTACCATGTCAGATATAGAGTTGATATATTGAATTTTGAGTTTGCATCTTAATATTACACTTCATATAATTCACAGAAGACTGAAACATAACAAAACCATTTTACATAGAAACACTGGATTTTTGTTGATTATGAAATTATAAATAATATGAATAACATTCTACCCATGTGGCCACTAGAGGGCGATTTGGTCATTTGACTACAGGAAATGTGTACTGCACTGGACCTGCCCCAGGTGAACCGGGATAGTGTTGATTGCATTAGTTTTGGAACCAGGCTGCCTCCCGGGGCTTGAGCCAGGTGCCCTGTTTTGGCCGACGGCGCAGTAGGCTCGAAACAAAAGTAATGCACAAGTAAACACATGGATTTTCACATGCAAAAGTGGGTACAACTTTATTTGACACATAGCGTCCTAACCCGTTATGACACGTTCATAACTATATCAGAATATATGACACTTTTCAGGAAAATAGGTGTATGTCACATGTCATTACAATACAAGAGAGGAATTTGAATGTATTTATTTTTTTGCAAAATGCGTTTTTTTGGCAGAAATGCCTTCTGAACATTCATGTGCCTTACAATAACAAACTTGTATTCCATCTGTAAATACAACTACAATTGTTAAATTACAAGCATAGTTGGTTTAGCCATGGAAAAAGTCAGGAACCTTCCCGCTAGCCATGACTGGCTGAGATAATGGGTGGGCTGGACATGCCGAGAGATGAGTAAGGATTGGGTCTGCCATGTGGCATGATTCTGTCTATAACGTGAGCTTTGAAAAAAAGATATACCGTTAGTCATTGAGAAGTACGACAGTTCTGCTATTTTCTCAACAACATTGATGTCCAGATTTTAGTAGGTGCTATCAACAGATCAGTTGGAAAATATTGTGATGGCCTACTTTCTGCACACGATATGGCCAGTGTGAACCGGAGGGACTTGACACAACACTGGCCAAACAAGATGTAGCTACAAGCAAAACTGGAGATAAATGATTACATGACCCATCAAGGTAGCCAGGTGTGTCTGGGGATGATTACGGGTATACAGTTGAAGTCAGAAGTTTACATACACTTAGGTTGGAGTCATTAAAACTCATTTTTCAACCACGCCACAAATGTATTGTTAACCAACTATAGTTTTAGCAAGTCGGTTAGGATATTTACTTTGTGCATAACACAATACTTTTTCCAACAATTGTTTACAGACAGAATATTTCACTTAAAATTCACTGTATCACAATTACAGTGGGTGTGAAGTTTACATACACTTAGTCGACTGTGCCTTTAAACAGTTTGGAAAATTCCAGAAAATGATATCATGGCTTTAGAAGATTCTGATAGGCGAATACTGATAATGAATGGGTGTAGACTAAGAAGAACTCTCCAGTAGGTGTAACAAAACATTCAAGGGACATTTTGTCAAAGGTGGTGTCACAAGTTTATCAACTTTCAAAGCAGAATTTCTTACCCATTGTTCCCCAACTGCAGTATATGATATACAATTTTCTAGCTTTGTGTCTCTGCTTTTATCCAATGTAAAAAACAACATTTTCAAATGTTATGTCATAATAGCTGACATAGCCTGTCATAACATTGTCACAGCACTGTAATGACATGTATATTTAGACTTGTTGTGATATATATTGTAATATTTTTATGGGTGGTTATAACACCCGTATAATGTTTTTCCCCTTCGTAGCATACTCTTTTCTGATTTCTGTTCGCTACATATACATGTAAGGAATCTGCATCTGCTGCATCTAGGGTTGGAGGGGAAGACCTGGAGGGAGGCTGTATCCAGGGTTGGAGGGGAAGACCTTGAGGGAGGCTGCATCCAGAGTTGGAGGGGAAGACCTGGAGGGAGGCTGTATCCAGGGTTGGAGGGAAAGACCTTGAGGGAGGCTGTATCCAGGGTTGGAGGGGAAGACCTTGAGGGAGGCTGCATCCAGGGTTGGAGGGGAAGACCTGGAGGGAGGCTGCATCCAGGGTTGGAGGAGGAAGACCTTGAGGGAGGCTGCATCCAGGGTTGGAGGGGAAGACCTGGAGGGAGGCTGCATCCAGGGTTGGAGGGGAAGACCTGGAGGGAGTTTGCATCCAGGGTTGGAGGGACCTTGAAGACCTTGAGGGAGGCTGGAGGGAGGCATCCAGGGTTGGAGGGCAAGACCTTGAGGGAGGCTGCATCCAGGGTTGGAGGGGAAGACCTTTTGAGGGAGGCTACATCCAGGGTTGGAGGGACCTTGAAGACCTTGAGGGAGGCTACATTCAGGGTTGGAGGGGAAGACCTTGAGGAAGGTTGCATCCAGGGTTGGAGGGGAAGACCTGGAGGGAGGCTGCATCCAGGGTTGGAGGGGAAGACCTGGAGGGAGGTTGCATCCAGGGTTGGGGGGAATACCTGGAGGGAGGCTGTATCCAGGGTTGGAGGGGAAGACCTTGACGGAGGCTACATCCAGGGTTGAAGGGGAAGACCTGGAGGGAGGCTGCATCCAGGGTTGGAGAGGAAGACCTTGAGGGAGGCTGCATCCAGGGTTGGAGGGGAAGACCTTGAGGGAGGCTGCATCCAGGGTTGGAGGGGAAGACCTTGAGGGAGTTTGCATCCAGGGTTGGAGGGGAAGACCTTGAGGGAGGCTACATCCAGGGTTGGAGGGCAAGACCTTGAGGGAGGCTGCATCCAGGGTTGGAGGGGAAGACCTTGAGGGAGGCTACATCCAGGGTTGGAGGGGAAGACCTTGAGGGAGGCTACATTCAGGGTTGGAGGGAAGACCTTGAGGAAGGTTGCATCCAGGGTTGGAGGGGAAGACCTGGAGGGAGGCTGCATCCAGGGTTGGAGGGGAAGACCTGGAGGGAGGTTGCATCCAGGGTTGGGGGGGAATACCTGGAGGGAGGCTGTATCCAGGGTTGGAGGGGAAGACCTTGACGGAGGCTACATCCAGGGTTGAAGGGGAAGACCTGGAGGGAGGCTGCATCCAGGGTTGGAAGGGAAGACCTGGAGGGAGGTTGCATCCCGGGTTGGTGGGGAAGACCTGGAGGGAGGTTGCATCCAGGGTTGGAGGGGAAGACCTGGAGGGAGGCTGTATCCAGGTTTGGAGGGGAAGATGATCCATGTTTTATTTCATCGTATTTTGAATAACTCGCAGAAAATACACTTCATGACACTAACATTAAGGATTATGACCACTCTGTGTCACTTTACTTGGACTAAGAAAATACACTTTATGGAACTGTCAAGAGGCATTATGAACATCAGCGTCAGGCGTCAAATAAGCCAGATAGCCCTATCACTTACATGCCCTTATGACAGTCATCAGTCCAAAGAGGGTAGCTTGTCCTGCTCCTGAAATCTGCTCCTGCATTCATGCCAGTCATCAGCAACACAGTATTATGGTAGGTACAGTACCAGTCAAAAGTTTGGACACACCTACTCATTCAAGGGTTTTTCTTTATTTTTACATTGTAGAATAATAGCGAAGACATCAAAACCATGAAATAACACATATGGAATCATACACTAACCAAAACGTGTTAAACAGATCAAAATATATATTTATAGTTGAGATTCTTCAAAGTAGCCAACCTTTGCCTTGATGACAGCTTTACACACTCTTGCATTCTCTCAATTAGCTTCATGAGGTAGTCACCTGGAATGCATTTCAATTAACAGGTGTGCCTTGTTAAAAGTTATTTGGTGGAATTTATTTCCTTCTTTATGCATTTGAGCCAATCAGTTGTGTTGTGACAAGGTACTGTAGGGGTGGTATAGAGAAGATAGCCCTATTTGGTAAAAGTCCAAGTCCATATTATGGCAAGAACAGCTCAAATAAACAAAGGGAGACGACAGTACATCATTACTTTAAGACATGAAGGTCAGTCAATTCTGAAAATTTGAAGAACTTTTTTCAAATGCAGTTGCAAGAACCATCAAGCGCTATGATGAAACTGGCTCTCACGAGGACAGCCACAGGAAAGGAAGACACAGAGTTACCTTTGCTGCAGAGGATAAGTCAATTAGAGTTACCAGCCTCAGAAATTGCAGCCCAAATAAATTCTTCATAGAGTTCAAGTAACTGACATATCTCAACATCAACTGTTCAGAAGAGAATGTGTGAATCATGCCTTCATGGTCGAACTGCTGCAAAGACACCACTACGAAAGGACTCTAATAATAATAAGAGACTTGCTTGGGCCAAGAAACACAAGCAATGGACATTAGACCAGTGGAAATCTATCCTTTTGTTTAATGAGTCCAAATTTTAGATTTTTGGTTCCAACCACTGTGTTTTGGTGAGACGCAGAGTAGGTGAACGGATGATCTCCACATGGATGACATGGATGACCTGTCTGACCTGGCCTCCACAATCAACAACGCTTAACCCAATTGGGATGATTTGGGATGAGTTGGACCACAGAGTCAAGGAAAAGCAGCCAACAAGTACTCAGCATATGTAGGAACTCCTTCAAGACTGTTGGAAAAGCATTCCAGGTGAATCTGGTTGAGAGAATGCCAAGAGTGTACAAAGATGTCATCAAGGCAAAGAGTGGCTACTTTGAATAATTTTGATTTGTGTAACACATTTATTGGTTACGACATGATTCCATATCAAATCAAATCAAAGTTTATTTGTCCGTGCGCTGAATACAACAGGTGTAGAACTTACAGTGAAATTCTTACTTACAGGCTCTAACCAATAGTGCAAAAAAGGTATTAGGTGAACAATAGGTAGGAAAATAAATAAAAACAAGATAATGCAGATAGCCCGGTCAGCCAATGTGCGGGAGCACTGGTTGGTCGGTCCAATTGATGTAGTATGTGCATGAATGTATAGTTAAAGTGACTATGCATATATGATAAACAGAGAGTAGCAGCAGTGTAGAAAGAGGGGTTGTGGGGGCTCACAATGCAAATAGTCTGGGTAGCCATTTGATTACCTGTTCAGGAGTCTTATGGCTTGGGGGTAAAAACTGTTGAGAAGCCTTTTTGTCCTAGACTTGGCACTCCGGTACCGCCTGCCATGCGGTAGTAGAGAGAATAGTCTATGACTGGGGTGGCTGGGGTCTTTGACGTGAGGACGTCCGACGGAAGTTGGCCTGCAGGGACACCAATCTCACCTTCCATGCACTATCTCTGGCCGCAGAGGGCACACAGCCAATCGGTGCTGGGGAGGATCCTCTAGGAGTTGAGGCAGCAGGCAGGGGACTCTCGAATCACCTCAGGTGAGTCGGCACCAGGCTGACCCAGAGCCCTCTGTTGCTCACATGTTTTTGGTTATTAATTTTCCTGAGTTTTCCCCGCATTCCCAGCATAAGGCGCTCGTAGATAAAGGCGCAGCTGGGAATTTTATTGACAGATTATTTGCCCATAGTTTATGGATCCCTATTGTTCCAATGGATATGCCCTCCCTGTGCACGCCCTAGATAGTCGACCGTTAGGGTCAGGGCTTATTAGGTAGGCCCCCGCTCCACTAAGCATGGTTAAGCAGGAGGGTCACAAGGAGAGAATCAGTCCCTTCCTTATTGATTCTCCTGCATTTCCCGTTGTTGGTCTGGTTCCCCCGGTTGATCTGTCATTTCGTGGCAACAGAGAGCTATCACGGGGTGGTCAGGAGAGTGCTTAGGTGTTTAGGGGGTTCCGTCGTTGCTACTATAGTGGAAAGTCCAGACCAAATCAAATCAAATCAAAAATCAAATCAAATCAAATTTTATTTGTCACATACACATGGTTAGCAGATGTTAATGCGAGTGTAGCACGTTAATGCGAGTGAGCATGCGCTCTCGCCTTCTGTAGATAGAAGGCAACTCAATTACCACCCCATCAAATGGGGGATTGTGCGATAAATCTCCTGGTAGACGCAACATTTCCCAAGAGTCATGTGTATCCCCTGTCGAAAGAGGAGGCAGCGGCTATGGAAACATATGTCTCCGAATCCCTGGGGCAGGGGTACATTCGGCCCTCCACTTCACCTGCCTCCTCAAGTTTCTTTTTTGTGAAGAAGGATGCAGGTCTGTGCCCATGTATCGACTATCGAGGCATCAACCAGATTACGGTGAGGTACAGTTACCCCCTACCTCTCATAGCCAGTGCGATTGAGTCAATGCACGGGGCACGCTTCTTCACAAAATTGGATCTCAGGAGCGCTTACAACCTGGTCCGTATCCCGGAGGTAGACGAGTAGAAGACAGCTTTTAGTACTGGTGGTCCACCTTGGCTAAAGACGTGAGGGTTTATGTTGTCCTCCTGGTCGGTGTGCGCCCAGTGCAAGGCCCCTAGGCACCTGCCCAGAGGGAAGTTACAACCCTTACCTGTTCCACAACGGCCAGGTCGCACCTGTCGGTGGACTTCCTAACGGATCTTCCTCCCTCACAGGGTAACACCACGATCCTGGTAGTTGTGGATTGGTTTTCTAAGTCCTGCCGTCTCCTTCCTTTGCCCGGTCTTCCTGCGGCCCTACAGACTGCGGAGGCCCTGTTCACACACGTCTTCTGGCACTACGGGGTGCCTGAGGACATAGTATCTGATCGAGGTCCCCAGTTCATGTCAAGGGTCTGGAGGGCATTCATGGAATGTCTGGGGGTCTCAGTCAGCCTTACCTCAGGTTTTCACCCCGAGAGTAAGGGGCAGGTGGAGAGAGCTAACCAGGATGTGGGTAGGTTTCTGCGGTCTTATTTCCAGGACCGGCTGGGGGAGTGGGCGGCGTTCATACCCTGGGCAGAGATGGCCCAAAATTTGCTCAACCACTCCTCCACTAACCTCTCCCCCTTCCAGTGCGTACTGGGGTACCAGCCGGTTGTGGCGCCTTGGCATCAGAGCCAGATCGAGGCTCCTGTGGTGGACGACTGGTTTAGGCGCTCGGAGGAGACATGGGACGCAGCTCATGTGGGCCTGAGGCGTCAGAAAGCTAACGCAGACCGCCACCGCGTGAGGCCCCGGTGTTCGCACTGGGAGACCGGGTCTGGCTCTCGAACCGAAACCTGCCCCTCCGCCTGCCCTGCCGGAAGCTGGGTCCGCGGTTTGTGGGGCCATTCAAAGTCCTGAGGAAACCGAATGAGGTTTGTTACAGGTTACAGCTTCCCCCCGATTACCGTATTAACCCCTCGTTCCATGTGTCTCTCCTCAGGCCGGTGGTGGCTGGTCCACTCCAGGAGTCTGAGGTGCGGCAGGTTCCTACACCCCCTCTGGACATCGAGGGGGCCCCGGCGTATGCAGTTTGAGCCATCCTGGACTTGAGGCGTCGGGCGAAGTGCCTTCAGTACCTCATGGAGTGGGAGGGGTATGGTCTGGAGGAGAGATGCTGGGTGCCGGTGGAGGATGTTTTGGACCCTTTGATGCTGCAGGAATTCCACCGTCTCCATCCGGATCGCCCTGCACCTCGTCCTCCGTGTCTTCCCCGATGCCGGTCGTTGGGTACTGTCACAACTTCCGCCGAAGTCGGTCCCTCTTCTTTTTCGGGCGGCGTTCGGAGATCGACGTCACCGGTCTTTGCCTGGTTATTGTTTGCCGGGTTATGTATTTACGCCCGTTATTTTCAAGTGACCGGAATTTCTCTGCACCTTGAGTATTGTCTGTATACTGGTGCTGTCGTGGAATTAAATACCTTGTACACTCATCTCTGCTCTCCTGCGCCTGATTCACTGCACCAGTTACCCACCGCCTGAAAAATGCTATGTTCCCAAACTTTTTATAGTCCCGTACCACTTCAACCTCCAGCTGCGTACTTCCTCTAGCACTCCTCTAGGGTCAGCGCACTCTCAAATGTTGTTGTTTTGCCATCATTGTAAGCTTGCCACACACACACTATACGATACATTTATTAAACATAAGAATGAGTGTGAGTTTTTGCAACAGCCCCGCTCAAAGGAAGTGACAAAGAGCTCTTATTGGACCAGGGCACATATAATAATATAATAATTATCAATAATTTGGATCTTTATTTAACCATCTCACCACAGATTAATGAGAAGGGTGCTTGAAAGATCCACATGACTCTGCAATGTTGGGTTGTATTGGAGAGAGGCTCAGTCTTAAATCATTTTCCACACACAGTATATGCCTGTATTTAGTTTTCATGTTAGTGAGCTCCGAGAATCCTCTCCTACATAGGTACGTGGTTGCAAAGGACATCAGCGATTTTCCAAGGCAGGATACTCTGAGGGCAGCCCAATCCAGAAATCTGGCAGTGGCTTCTGAATAAATATAATTTTACAGAACCGCTAGTTGCAATTTCGATGGGGCATTTCTGCTCAGATATTGGTAAGTGGACAGGGCATGAAAGGGATAACAAATCCAGTTGTTTGTGTCATCCGTTTCAGGTACCTGTGTAATTGCGCACCCAACTCACTCAGGTGCTTCGCTATATCACATTTGACATTGTCCGTAAGCTTGAGTTCATTTGTACACAAAAAAATCACAGAATGATGGACAGACCTATGTTGTTGTCACGACTTCCATCGAAGGTAGCTCCCCTGCCTGTTCGGGCGGCGCTGGGCGGTCGTCGTCGCCGATCTAGCTGCCACCGATGCCCTTTTCCTTTTCTGTTTGTTATGTCATATTGGTTGCACCTGTTTCTTGTTTGAGTTTTGGTTCAGGACTATTTAAGCCTGTTAAACCCATCTGCTTTTGTGTGGGCTTGTTTTCTGTTAGTCTAGGTTGGTTGTGTGTTGTGTTCCCTGTCTGTTTGTGCCCAGTTTTGGGTTGGACACTTTTGTCTTCGCCTGTTGTTTTTGGCGTTAATTGTGGATACCGCAATAAAGTTTGGTTTCTCCCATTTTCCTCTGCTCTCTGCGCTTGACTCCACACCCACCACTACTGGCTGTGTGACAGTTGTCCTTGTTAATACAGACAGAGAAGAGCTCCAACTTCTTAATCTTAGCCTCGATTTTTTTCCTGCACATTGAACATAGTTGCGAAGAGTCCCTGTAATTCTAGATTCAGATCATTCAGGTGAGAAAAAACATCACCCAGATAGGCCAATCATGTGAGAAACTTCACAAATCATGGCATATTGCAGAAAATACACAACAGTTCAGGGGCCTTGCTTTATCAAAGTTAACCATGTTCAATGTAGTGCTCAAAACGTCTTTCAAGCTGTCAGGCATTCCCTTGGCAGCAAGAGCCTCATGGTGGATGCTGCAGTGTACCCAGGTGGAATCGGGAGCAACTGCTTGCAACTGCTTGCACCCGCGTTACCACTCCACTATGTCTCCCTATCATGGCTTTTGCGCCATGTCATGGCTGTCATGACTTTTGCGTTGTTATCAGTACAGATAACAACATAATTAGCAGCTACGTTTGGCTACATATGTACCGTTAGTGGAATTCCTGCAAGAGTAATGGTTAATGTGATTGGATATTAATTATTTGACAAGGCTACCTGTACTTGACATTGTGTTGTTATTTAGCTGAACACCAGATGGTTTCATTTTATTTTTGGCAGTGAAACGAGGCTACTCGGGTGAGAAAAAAAATGAATCCAACTGTTTATCACCATTGGAAAAAATAAATGGACTGTTTGAAAATGTGAAGAAAAAGAAACGTTAAAGAAATGTTAAAATAAAAATTAAAATATATAAATAAACTCAGCAAAAAAAGAAATGTCCCTTTTTCAGGAACCTGTCTTTCAAATATAATTCATAAAAATCCAAATAACCTCACAGATCTTCATTGTAAAGGGTTTAAACAATTAATGAACATGCACCTGTGGAACGTCATTAAGTAACTAACAGTTTACAGACGGTAGGCAATTAAGGTCACAGTTATGAAAACTTAGGACACTAAAGAAGCCTTTCTACAGACTCTGAAAAACACCAAAAGAAAGATGCCCAGGGTCCCTGCTCATCTGCGTGAACATGCCTCAGGCATTCTACAAGGAGGCATGAGAGCTGCAGATGTGGCCAGGGCAATATTGCAATGTCCGTACTGTGAGACACCTAAGACAGCACTCCAGGGAGACAGGACGGACAGCTGATTGTCCTCGCAGTGGCAGTTCAAGTGTAACAACACCTGCACAGGATCGGTATACCCAAACATCACATCTGTGTGACAGGTACAGGATAGGTCCACAGACGATGCAATCTCAACCACACTGCACACTGCCCTAACCCATCTGGACAAGAGGAATACCTATGTGAGAATGCTGTTCATCGACTACAGCTCGGCATTCAACACCATAGTACCCTCCAAGCTCGTCATCAAGCTCGAGACCCTGGGTCTCGACCCCGCCCTGTGCAACTGGGTACTGGACTTCCTGACGGGCCGCCCCCAGGTGGTGAGGGTAGGCAACAACATCTCCTCCCCGCTGATCCTCAACACTGGGGCCCCACAAGGGTGCGTTCTGAGCCCTCTCCTGTACTCCCTGTTCACCCACGACTGTGTGGCCATGCACGCCTCCAACTCAATCATCAAGTTTGCGGACGACACAACAGTGGTAGGCTTGATTACCAACAACGACGAGACGGCCTACAGGGAGGAGGTGAGGGCCCTCGGAGTGTGGTGTCAGGAAAATAACCTCACACTCAACGTCAACAAAACTAAGGAGATGATTGTGGACTTCAGGAAACAGCAGAGGGAACACCCCCCCATCCACATCGATGGAACAGTAGTGGAGAGGGTAGCAAGTTTTAAGTTCCTCGGCATACACATCACAGACAAACTGAATTGGTCCACTCACACAGACAGCATCGTGAGGAAGGCGCAGCAGCGCCTCTTCAACCTCAGGAGGCTGAAGAAATTCGGCTTGTCACCAAAAGCACTCACAAACTTCTACAGATGCACAATCGAGAGCATCCTGGCGGGCTGTATCACCGCCTGGTATGGCAACTGCACCGCCCTCAACCGTAAGGCTCTCCAGAGGTAGTGAGGTCTGCACAACGCATCACCGGGAGCAAACTACCTGCCCTCCAGGACACCTACACCACCCGATGCTACAGGAAGGCCATAAAGATCATCAAGGACATCAACCACCCGAGCCACTGCCTGTTCACCCCGCTGCCATCCAGAAGGCGAGGTCAGTACAGGTGCATCAAAGCTGGGACCGAGAGACTGAAAAACAGCTTCTATCTCAAGGCCATCAGACTGTTAAACAGCCACCACTAACATTGAGTGGCTACTGCCAACACACTGTCAATGACACTGACTCTACTCCAGCCACTTTAATCATGGGAATTGATGGGAAATGATGTAAATATATCACTAGCCACTTTAAACAATGCTACCTTATATAATGTTACTTACCCTACATTGTTCATCTCATATGCATACGTTGATACTGTACTCTATATCATCGACTGCATCCTTATGTAATACATGTATCACTAGCCACTTTAACTATGCCACTTGGTTTACATACTTATCTCATATGTATATACTGTACTCGATATCATCTACTGTATCTTGCCTATGCTGCTCTGTACCATCACTCATTCATATATCCTTATGTACATATTCTTTATCCCCTTACACTGTGTATAAGACAGTAGTTTTTTGGAATTGTTAGTTAGATTACTTGTTCGTTATTACTGCATTGTCGGAACTAGAAGCACAAGCATTTCGCTACACTCGCATTAACATCTGCTAACCATGTGTATGTGACAAATAAAATTTGATTTGATTTGATTTGATTTGATTTGGATGGCAACAACAACTGCCCGAGTTACACCAGGAATGCACAATCCCTACATCAGTGCTCAGACTGTCCGCAATAGGCAGAGAGAGGCTGGACTGAGGGCTTGTAGGTCTGTTCTAAGGCAGGTCCTCACCAGACATCACCAGCAACAACATCGCCTATGGGCACAAACCCACTGTCTCTGGACCAGACAGGACTGGCAAAAAGTGCTCTTCACTGATGAGTTGCGGTTTTGTCTCACCAGGGTTGATGGTCGGATTTGTGTTTATCATAAATGGAATGAGCATTACACTAAGGACTGTACTCTGGAGCGGGATCGATTTGGAGGTGGAGGGTCCGTCATGGTCTTGGGCGGTGTGTCACAGCATCATCGGACTGAGCTTGTTGTCATTGCAAGCAATCTCAACGCTGTGCGTTACAGGGAAGACATCTTCCTCCTTCATGTGGTACCCTTACTTCAGGCTCATCCTGACATGACCCTCCAGAATGACAATGCCACCAGCCATACTGCTCGTTCTGTGCGTGATTTCCTGCAAGACAGGAATGTCAGTGGTCTGCCATGGCCAGCAATGAGCCCAGATCTCAATCCCATTGAGCACGTCTGGGACCTGTTGGATCAGAGGGTGAGGGCTAGGGCCATTCCCCCCATAAATGTCCAGAAACTTGCAGCTGCCTTGGTGGAAGAGTGAGGTAACATCACACAGCAAGAACAGGCAAATCTGGTGCAGTCCATGAGGAGGAGATGCACTGCAGTACTTAAACGTCTTGGTGACAGGGGGCAGTATTTTCACGTCCGGATGAAATGCATGCCCAAATTCAACTGCCTGCTACTCATCCCCAGAAGATATTAGTAGTAGTTTTGGATGGAAAACACTCTGAAGTTTCTAAAACTGTTTGAATCATGTCTGTGAGTATAACAGAACTTAATTAGCAGGCGAAACCCCGAGGACAAACCATTCAGATTTTTTTTATTTTTAGGTCACTCTCTTTTCAATGATTTCCATTGGGAATCCAGATTTCTAAGGCACCTTCTTGCAGTTCCAATCGCTTCCAGTGGATGTCAACAGTCTTTAGAAATTGGTTGAGGCTTTTCTTTTGTGTAATGAAGGAGTACGGCCATCTTGAACGAGGGTAACTTGAAGTGTACTGTTAGATAGAAGCGCATGACCAGAAAGCTAGCTTGTTTTCCTCCTGTATTGAACACAGATCATCCCATCTTCAATTTTATCGATTATTTACGTAGAAAAATACCTAAAGTTGTATTACAAAAGTAGTTTGAAATGTTTTGTCAAAGTTTACAGGTAACTTTTGAGATATTTTGTAGTCACGTTGCGCAAGTGGGTGTTTTTCTGGATCAAACGCGCCAAACAAATGGACATTTTGGATATATATCGACGGAATTATTTGAACAAAAGTACCATTTGTGATGTTTATGGGAGATATTGGAGTGCCAATAAAAGAAGCTTGTCAAAGGTAAGGCATGAATTATATTGTTATTTCTGCATTGTGTCGCGCCTGCAGGTTTGAAATATGCTTCTCTCTCTTTGTTTACTATGGTGCTATCCTCAGATAATAGCATAGCTTGCTTTCGCCGAAAAGCCTTTTTGAAGTCTGACATGTTGGCTGGATTCACAACACGTGTAGCTTTAATTTGCTATTTTGCATGTGTGATTTCATGAAAGTTTGATTTTTATAGTAATTTATTTGAATTTTGAGCTCTGCATTTTCAATGGCTTTTGGCTTTATCCCAGAGAGGATAATGTAGCTGGTGGCCACACCAGATGCTGACAGTTACCTTTGATTTTGACCCCCTTTTGTTCAGGGACACATTATGTCAGGGATTTCATCCTCTTCTTCCGAAGAGGAGAGGCGAAAAGGATCAGAGGACCAATATGCGGCGTGGTAAGTATCCATGGTTCTTTTAATACGTAAATGTACACATGAACAACTGACTACAAAAACAAGAAACGTGTGAAAACCTAAACAGTCCTATCTGGTGCAAACACAGAGACAGGAACAATTACCCACAAACACAGTAACACCCAGGCTACCTAAGTATGATTCTCAATCAGAGACAACTAATGACACCTGCCTCTGATTGAGAACCATACTAGGCCGAAACATAGAAATACCCAAATCATAGAAAAACAAACATAGACTGCCCTCCCCAACTCACGCCCTGACCATACTAAATAATGACAAAACAAAGGAAATAAAGATCAGAACGTGACACATTATTCCATTTCTGTTCGTCAGATGTCTGTGGAAGTTGTTCAGTTTATGTCTTAGTTGTTGAATCTTCTTTTGTTCATACAAATATTTACACTTGTTAAGTTTGCTGAAAATTAACACAGCTGACGGTGAGGAGACGTTTCTGTTTTTGTTGAGTTTATCTATACACACACATACATATATATATATATTTGTAATGTGAATCACATTTTTATTTGGCATACCCCCGACGGCATTGCCAGTTTCGGAATACCTGATGTAATGGAATGGTTTTCCTTGTGTGGTAAGTTGAGAGTTATGTACGTGTCATAACCAGCCAAAAATTAACACAATATATGTCACAACAAGTTTAAATGAATGTCACGGCAGTGTTATGACCATATTATGACAAGTTATGACAAGTTACGTCAGCTGTTATGACATATTATGACATGGTTATTACCGTCATCCTAATCATGCTTTATTGCCACAGTTACTGTAGAAACACTTTATCATTTTTTTTTCTTTTTGGGGGGGAATATTAAAACATTTTATCTACTTGCAGTGAAGCCGCTCAATATTTACATTGCATTCAGTTAACTAACACTCCCATCCAGAGCGACCCACAGAAGCAAACACTTTCTTGACACTCAACCAATGTTCTGAAATCATCTGAGCTGATCCACAGTCCTAACTGACCAATGACAGCACTATTTTCCTTTCATCAGAGGGGAGAAATGAAGGGAAAGAAATGAATGACTTTTTCTGCAGGAGAAGATGTCAGGAAGAGTTAACATACAAGCTATACAGCTCAATGCTTTCTTCTTCTGGGATTGTTTTTGTTTTTGTTCTTGATGGAGGATGAAGCCAAAGCCCACCTTGTCTTCTGAAATGAGCAGCCGCCACTGCTGGTGAGTCACCTACCACCCCACCCCTCCTCTTTTAGGTGCCCTTTTATATTCCTCTCTGTAATTGCAATGAATTACACTGACAAAATAAGTGCCTGCGAAGCTGTCAGGAAGACACACAACGCTCTATAAATCTAGAGCAGAAAAGGAATGAATAAAATAAAACATGGATGGAACGCCACTATACTATACTGCCAGTGCCTATGGCCCCAGGTCAAAGTTAGTTAGGGACTAGGGTGCCCTCTGGGATGCAGGCGCTGTCTGTCTGCTGGTGTGGTCCCTGGGTGAGGAGGATCCAAGCTGGGCCTTAAAGTTTATTATGGCTGGTGAAAGGAGCAGCAGCATGCTAATCCTGGTGAAATGCATTATGGGTGTAATGACCCATCATGTATATTTGGGCACATATTGTCGCACGCACACGTATGCACACACACATACACACACATACAGTACACAAGCACACACATACACACACAATCCTCTCCCCTGCCTGACGCTGATCAGGCTTTGGCGGAGAAGCTTTGTTTGTTTACTAGAAATAATAAGGGAAGGGAAAGAGGAAAGGTGGAGAGAACACAGGACATTGAGACCTGTGTGCTGAGAATAGCCACCAATGGAGACCTAGAAAGACAATGGCATCCTAGAAAGACAATGGCGTCACAAATGTCATCCTATTGTCTGTGGGACCTGGTCAAAAGTAGTGCACTATATAGAGAACAGGGAGCCATTTGTACACCCACAGACAGCTAGCTTAACTATAGCTTCTCCTTATTGTCCAATAAGCAAATTAAACATCATTGTAAGCACAAGGCACACCATGTTATCCTATTGACAGAACTGTGTTTAGTTTGTTCTGTAAGCTGACGCCCAGCTGTACATTGGTGTGTTTGGATACTGTAATATCATCCCTCTTTTACCTCAGTAGTCTGAGCATATATTCAAACTGAATCTCAAATCTAAAGAGACTACCCAAGCAGTAGTTTCCCGCTTGCAGTCTCTGATATAACCTGAATAACTGTCTTTGTGCTTCCTAACATCTAGATTGAGCCCTTTTAGCACAATTACCAAACACAGATGGTGCATTGAAACAACAACCTTGATATAGTGATTTATTCATAACATATTGATGATAATTAGCTTCAGTACAAAGATATAAACCAGTATGATACTAATTGCCTTCTAACTGCCTTCTTTCTCAACAACCTGTGTGAGTTATTCCAGCCTGGGTGTGTGCATGTGTGTGTGTGTGTGCTTGTTTTGGTGTTACTATTTTTTCTATTGAGGAATCCATCATGCTACGGCCCAGGTATCTATCATGCTACGGCCCAGGTATCCATCATGCTATGCTCCAGGTATCCATCATTATACGCTTCTGGTACCAATCATGCTATGCCCCAGGTATCCATCATGCTACGCTCCAGGTATCCATCATGCTACACTCCAGGTATCCATCATGCTACCCGCCAGGTATCCATCATGCTGCACTCCAGGTATCCATCATGCTACGCTCCAGGTATCCATCATACTACACTCCAGGTATCCTTGGCAAGCCAGAGATGAGAGGAAGCTGAAGTGTGTTTTTTCCCATTTGGATAGAGTCCCTGGGTGAATGTGAATGGTGTCTAGCCTCCACACACAGAAGAGACCAGATCAGAACAGAGGATTACTCTGAAAGCCATGGGAAGCATCCAAAATGGCACCCTATTCCCTATAAAGTGTATTACTTTTGACCTGGGCCCATAGGGCTATATGGTATCCTACATGGGGGATAGATCCTTTGTCCTTCCAAGATGCCTTGTCGTTTGATTAACAATGTTATCCCACTAAGGGAACATTTATAAAATAACATTTTATGTCATAGCCTCCCTCTGCCCCTGAGAGCCAGGCCCGTCAGAAAGAATACTGGGTTGAGTTACTTTGTATTTCTAGACGTATGAAAAGGTCAGCGCTGTTATCAAAACAGGAAACAGATTTTAATGTGGGTCTGAAATGGAACGTGAGGGGTTTTGAAAGGAGAGTAACAAGTAACTTAAACAGTGACAGAGTGTGTATTTGTGTGTGTGTGTGTGTGTGTGTATTTAAAGATATGAGATAAATAGAGAAAGAGCTAGGGATAGAAATATACAGAGAGAACACGAGCGAAAGAATATGAGAGAACTGGACAGGCTCAGAGACAAAAATAAAGAGAGAGGCTACAGGAAGGATTCAAGGTCATTGACATCATCACCTTAGTAGAAATCTCTATAACATACATGACACTGGGATGTTGTTATTATAACATGATGTTACGTTAGCAGTACACCATCTTGCTGCAGCGGTAAGACCTTGACAAAACATTACAGTGTGTTGGCAGTCCACCATCTCCCTGCAGCAGTAAGACCTTGACAAAACATTACAGTGTGTTGGCAGTCCACCATCTCCCTGCAGCGGTAAGACCTTGACAAAACATTAGTGTGTTGGCAGTCCATCTCCCTGCAGCCGTAAGACCTTGACAAAACATTACAGTGTGTTGGCAGTCCACCATCTCCCTGCAGCAGTAAGACCTTGACAAAACATTACAGTGTGTTAGCAGTCCACCATCTCCCTGCAGCAGTAAGACCTTGATAAAACATTACAGTGTGTTGGCAGTCCACCATCTCCCTGCAGCGGTAAGACCTTGACAAAACATTAGTGTGTTGGCAGTCCATCTCCCTGCAGCCGTAAGACCTTGACAAAACATTAGTGTGTTGGCAGTCCACCATCTCCCTGCAGCCGTAAGACCTTGACAAAACATTAGTGTGTTGGCAGTCCACCATCTCCCTGCAGCGGAAAGACCTTGATAAAACATTACAGTGTGTTGGCAGGCCATCTCCCTGCAGCAGTAAGACCTTGATAAAACATTACAGTGTGTTGGCAGGCCATCTCCCTGCAGCGGTAAGCCCTTGATAAAACATTACAGTGTGTTGGCAGTCCATCTCCCTGCAGCAGTAAGCCCTTGATAAAACATTACAGTGTGTTGGCAGGCCATCTCCCTGCAGCAGTAAGCCCTTGAAAAAACATTACAGTGTGTTGGCAGGCCATCTCCCTGCAGCAGTAAGACATTGATGAAACATTACAGTGTGTTGGCAGTCCATCTCCCTGCAGCAGTAAGACCTTGATAAAACATTACAGTTTGTTGGCAGTCCATCTCCCTGCAGCAGTAAGACCTTGATAAAACATTACAGTTTGTTGGCAGTCCATCTCCCTGCAGCAGTAAGACCTTGATAAAACATTACAGTGTGTTGGCAGTCCATCTCCCTGCAGCAGTAAGACATTGATGAAACATTACAGTGTGTTGGCAGTCCATCTCCCTGCAGCAGTAAGACCTTGATAAAACATTACAGTGTGTTGGCAGTCCATCTCCCTGCAGCAGTAAGACATTGATAAAACATTACAGTGTGTTGGCAGTCCATCTCCCTGCAGCAGTAAGACCTTGATAAAACATTACAGTGTGTTGGCAGTCCATCTCCCTGCAGCAGTAAGACCTTGATAAAACATTACAGTGTGTTGGCAGTCCATCTCCCTGCAGCAGTAAGACCTTGATAAAACATTACAGTGTGTTGGCAGTCCATCTCCCTGCAGCAGTAAGACCTTGATAAAACATTACAGTGTGTTGGCAGTCCATCTCCCTGCAGCAGTAAGACCTTGATAAAACATTAGTGTGTTGGCAGTCCATCTCGCTGCAGCGGAAAGACCTTGATAAAACATTACAGTGTGTTGGCAGTCCATCAACTCCCTGCAGCAGTAAGAACTTGATAATACATTACTGTGTGTTGGCAGTCCATCTCTCTGCAGCAGTAAGACCTTGATAAAACATTACAGTGTGTTGGCAGTCCATCATCTCCCTGCAGCAGTAAGACCTTGATAAAACATTACAGTGTGTTGGCAGTCCATCATCTCCCTGCAGCAGTAAGACCTTGATAAGACATTACAGTGTGTTGGCAGTCCATCTCGCTGCAGCAGTAAGACCTTGATAAGACATTACAGTGTGTTGGCAGGCCATCTCCCTGCAGCAGTAAGACCTTGATTAAACAGTGTATTGGCAGTCCACCATCTCCAGGCAACTAAACAAAAACAAGATCCCACAACAAACAGGTGGGAAAATGCTGCCTAAATATGATCCCCAACCAGAGACAACAATAGACATCTGCCTCTGATTGGGAATCATACCAAGCCAACCTAGAAATAAAGAATCTAGAATTGCCACCCTATTCACACCCCGTCCTAACCATAATAGAGAATAAAAGATCTCTAAGGTCAGGGCGTGACACTCCCTGCAGAGGTAAGACCTTGATAAAACATTACAGGGTGTTGGCTGTCCACCATCTCCCTGCAGCACTAGAACTTGATTTTAGCATCGTGTCCCTCCGTCATTTCATTCATTACTGTTTTGACCCTTCAACTCTGCATTTACATATTAAATATACATATATATAATGACCAGGGCCCTATAGAGCAGAGATTTATCCTGTTATAAAGAATGCCATTTGTCTTGCAACCAAGCTTTAATATTGAAAGTGGTCATTTGCAAAGAGAAGAGGTGAAGCCAGGGTGGCAGTGCATCCTGGAGTCAGGAAGTGATCAAACAGACTTGGAACAGCGTTATCCTTCTATTTTCACACTCCTCTAGCTAAAACAGGTTGGAACCTGCTCAGAATTACACCAGTTTTCTCTCCACCAACCACCGTGTCTTCATCTTCTCTTCCTAACATTGACAGCTGCCTCCAATATGCTTGTGGTTGTGTGGTTGATAGTAGGCAGGGGAGGGCATGCGCGAAACTGGGGCTTGGCTTTCAGCTTCTGAGTTCAGGCATGATGGTTTGCGTGGGTGTGTGTGTGTGTGTGTGTGTGTGTGTGTGTGTGTGTGTGTGTGTGTGTGCTTGCCTGTGTGCGTATGTGTGTGTGTGTGTGTGGGGGGGGGGTGATGGCGGATGGCATGGAGAGGGTAACAGATGGACTTGGCAGTGGGAGCGTGACTGTTCTGGGAGCGTATTCACGTTCGAAGGATCCCTTTCCAACAGAAACAGCTTGAAATCTCTGCTCAGGGCTGGAAGTAATTTGGCTTTGCTCACCTGTGGTCTGTCTCCGATAGTTTTTTAATTCTGTCTCATGTCATCTTCGGTGTCCAAGACACTATTGACCAGTCACCTGCGCTTTTAGAAGTAAAGGGGCCTGGTAGAACCTTTTGGGTTGCCACTCCGGCGGAACCTTAATAGTTGAAAAGGTTCCTCGAGGAACCCCTCTGAAAAGGGTATTCGAGGAACCCTTGTGTAAAGGTTCAAACCATCATTTTTTTGTGATGGGAGGGGTTCAATTTGTTGTCAATGCCAGGTTTGTCATTATTGATTGATAACAATCATTTTCAATCTCTCCAACACTAACTTTACAAAATTTGAACTTAAAAACAAGATCCCACAAAACACAGTGGGGAAATGGCTGCCTAATTATCAGAGACAAGGAAAAACAGCTGACTCTGGTTGGGAACCATACCAGGCCAACATAGAAGCAAACAACCTAGATAGGAACACTCCCCCTAGTCACATCCCGACCTAACCAAAATAGAGAATAAAAAGGCTCTCTATGGTCAGGGCGTGACATATGCACACACCACTTTTCAGTTTTTTATTGTTTAGACTTTTGAAACAAGTAATTTTTTATCAATAATTGGAAGAAGCAATTTCACAAATTCATCAAGTGCAGCATCTTGATGATCCACATCAGAACAAAAAATATTTTTAACATCATTCCTATAATAGTCACAGCAAAGTCTTTTGTATGACAATTTTAGGCCCGGCATTTGGAACTTTGGCTTGTCTGGATATAGCCACTATATTGTGACCACTGCATCCAATGGGTACAAATACAGCTTTAGAACAAATTTCTGCAGCATTAGTAAAAATGTGATCAATACATGTGGATGATCTTTTTCCTGTAGTGTTAGTAAACACCCTGATATGTTAATTAAAATTTCTCAGGGCTGCAATCCCGTTAACTTCCTGCTACTCATGCCAGGAATATAAGATATGCATATTATTAGTAGATTTAGATAGAAAACACTCTGAAGTTTCTAAAACTGTTTGAATCATGTCTGTGAGTATAAGAGAACTTATGTAGGAGGCAAAACCCCGAGGACTAACCGTTCAGAATTGTTAATTTTTTTGGTCTCTGTCTGTTCACTGAGGTCTCATTGGCAAATTATATTTCTTAGGAACCTGTTTTCAGTTCCTACCGCTTCCACTGGATGTCACCAGTCTTTGGAATTTGGTTGAGGTTATTCATTTGTGCAATGAAGAAGTAGGCCATCTAGGAACTGCATAACACAGTCGAGAGTTGCGCAAGACGTGAAAAGTAGCATGGTTTGTTGTCTTCCTGTATTGAGCACAGATAGACCCGTCTACAATTTGATCGATTATTAACGTTTAAAAACACCTAAAGTTGGGTTACAAAAGTAGTTTGAAATATTTTGGCAAAGTTCATAGGCAACTTTTGAAATATTTTGTAGTGACTTTGTGTTTTTTGGAAGCTGTTTTTTTCTGGATCAAACGCATCAAATAAATGGACATTTGGATATATATGGATGGAATTAATCAAACAAAAGGACCAATTGTGAAGTTTATGGGACATATTGGAGTGCCAACAAAAGAAGCTCGTCAAAGGTAATGAATGTTTTATATTTTATTTCTGCGTTTTAGTGCCTGCAGGGTTGAAATATGGTACCCTCTTTGTTTACTGGTTGTGCTATCATCAGATAATAGCTTCTTATGCTTTCGCCCGAAAAGCCTTTTTAAAATCTGACATGTTGGCTGGATTCACGAGTGTAGCTTTAATTGAGTATCTTACATGTGATTTAATGAAAGTTTGATTTCATTTTTAAAAATTTGCCGCTTTGCATTTTCCCTGTTTTTTGCCCAAGTGGGACGCAACCGTCCCCTATCCTAAAGAGGTTTTTAACGGGATGATATGACAACAGCCAGTGAAAGTGCAGGGCGCCAAATTCAAAACAACAGAAATCTCATAATTAAAATTCCTCAAACATACATGTATCTTATACCGTTTTAAAAGTAATCTTGTTGTTAATCGCACCACAGTGTCCGATTTCAGATATGTGTTACAAAGCACCACAAACGATGATGTTTGGTCACCACCAAGCCACAGAAAAACACAGCCATTTTTCCAGCCAAAGAGAGGAGTCACAAAAAGCACAAATAGGGATAAAATGAATCACTAACCTTTGATGATCTTCATCAGATGACACTCATAGGACTTCATGTTACACAATACATGTATGTTTTGTTTGATGAAGTTCATCTAAAAAAATCTGAGTTTACATTGGCGTTCACTAGTTCCAAAAACATCCAGTGATTTTGCATAGCCACATCGATTCAACAGAAATACTCATTATAAATGTGTATGGTAATACAAGTAATACACATGGAATTACAGATATACCTCTCCTTAATGCAACCGCTATGACAGATTCTAAAAAACCTTCCAGAAAAAGCAAACCATGCAATAATCTGAGTCGGCGCTCAGAAAATTAATCAAATTAGCCGCCATGTTGGAGTCAACAGAAACCAGAAATTACACGACAAATATTCCTTTAACTTTAATGATCTTCATCAGAATGCACTCCCGGGAATCTCGGTTCCACAATAAATGGTTGATTTGTTCGATAATGTCCGTTATTTATGTCCAAGTAGCTACTTTAGTTAGGTACACATATCCAAACGCTCCTGCATTACATCGGGCAAAAACTTCAAAAAGTTATATTACAGGTCGAAGAAACATTTCAAACCAGGTATAGAATCAATCATTAGGATGTTTTTATCATAAATCTTCAATAAAGTTCCAACCGGAGAATTCCTTTGTGTCTACAGGAGCAACGGAACGCAGGGCGATATCATGTGGAATGCGCATGACCAGGAAATGGCTCTCTGCCAGTAACCTGACTCATTCAGCTCTTATTCATCCAACAACACAGTAAAAGCCTCATTCAAGTTTCTAAAGACGGTTGACATCTAGTGGAAGCCCTAGGAAGTGCAACTTAGTTCATATCCCAATGTGAATTTAATAGGGCCTGAGGTGAAAATCGACCAACCTCAGATTTCTCACTTCCTGTTTGGATTTCTTCTCAGGTTTTTGCCTGCCATATGAGTTCTGTTATACTCACAGACATCATTCAACCCGTTTTAGAAACTTCAGAGAGTTTTCAATCCAGTACTAATAATAATATGCATATATTAGCAACTGAGACTGAGGAGCAGGCCATTTACTCTGGGCACCTCTGGGCACCTTTCATCCAAGCTACTCAATACTGCCCCTGCAGCCATAATACATTTTAATAATCTGAACCAGATTACAGGCACTGGTTACTGTAAGGTACTGTATTTATTTTCATAGTCAAACTTGTGTTCTGTTTCGTTGTGTTCTTGAACATAGCCCTGTTTCTTTGTGTTCTTGAAGTAAGCCCTGTCTTTCATTTTTGTTGATTGATTTCCCCTGTGTTAGTTACTTACCTGGTCTCATCAGCTATTTATTTAGATCAATTCATTCTGTTTGTGCCTTTGCGGGGTATTGCTTCATTTTGACTCTACTAAGCCTTTTCTTAGCTCGTTTGTGAGAACCAGTTATAGCCTTCAGTCCTAGTTTTTATTCACCTGCCTGTTTGCCTACTACCTATGTATGACCATTGCCTGCCTTCTGCAAAGGCTAAATAAACACCTGCCTCACTCTGAGCATGTATCTATACATTTTTCTCCCTGAGTATTCATTACAGTTATAGTGAGAAGCTTCCCCTTGAGTGGAAAGCTTGATGAAAGTAGACCTCTCTGTTTACATCACATACACTATCAAGACTTTCACACATATTATTTAGATACGGACTATTAGCACTTGGTGGCCTTCAGCAACTTCCCAAAAGAATAGGCTTTAGAAAAGGCAGATGAACCTGTAACTACAACACTTCAATAACACTTGACATGATTAAATGTTCGTCCAAGAACCCCTCAACTAACTGAGGTGCAAATATGAACCACTGACGAGCAATGGTTCCTTGAGGATCTCCAGGGTCCCTCGAGTCACCACTAATTCTAAGAGTGTGAAGCACATAGTAATTTGTACCCCTGGCTCAGTAATGACCTCGTCCACTTTATTCTGTACTGGCCCCAGTCTTCCACTCCTCCCCAGGCTTCTGCTTCCCCATGCAGGACTGAGCCACCACAAGCCAAGTATGAGCTTGTCCACACATCCAGTATGAGCTTGTAGCTGGTCCGGTCATTGGTTTCCATATGCACAGACAGTGTGTGTGTTTGCCCTTCCAAGACATTCACTGCCGTCCTCCATCCAACAGGTGGATTTAAAAGTGCATGACATTTAGCTAGCTATGACAATCAATTTTTACCTTGTCAGCTCAAGGATTCGATCTTGCAACCATTCGGTTACTAGTCCAACGATCTAACCACTAGGCTACCTGCCGCCCCACTGTAACTAGACTTTTACATCGTATACATGGATGAAAGCCTCACGGCAGACTGCAACTGTGTCCTTTCTGTTTTGTATGTACAGCTTGCTTGGCCCATTGTTATTGTGTCAAGTCATTGTGGTTCACACAGACCATGTGCAATGCAATGAGAAACATCTTAAGCTTTAGCCCCCACCCAGACTCTGACCATTTTACTTGCCCTAACAGAGCTGGTTAGGCTGTTTTCTATCAGGCATCAAGATAAGACCCAGATGCAGACTGTGTCGAAGTGACAATGTTTATTACAGCAACAGGGGCAAAGGTACAGGATTGCTGGCAGGCAGGCTCAGGGTCAGGTCAGGCAGAGGTTGGTGGGGCAAAGGTACAGGATGGTAGGCAGGCTCAGTGTCAGGGGCAGGCAGAGTGGTCAGGGGGTGGGTGCAGGGTCAGGACAGGCAAGGCTCAAAAACCAGGAGGATGAGAAAATAGAGACTGGGGAAAAGCAGGAGCTGACACAAAAATGCTGGTTGGCTTGACAAATCAGACGAAATGGCTTCAGACAAACAAAGAACACAGGTATAAATACACAGGGGATAATGGGAAAGATGGTGGGGGGTGGAGACAATCACAAAGACAGGTGAAACAGATCAGGGTGTGACAGTTTTCACGTTATCCAGAGCATTGGTGACTGTAACTCTGCTCCTGGCAACAATGTAATTGCGCTTGCCAATGTCTTGCGCTTGCCAATACCATTGTCAATGTTTACTGACACCGGCCATATACAACGGGTGTTGAAACTCATCACTCGCCATGTCCAGCCCACTCCTCATCTCAGCCAATCATGGCTAGCCGAAAGGTTGCTGTCTTTTTCTTTTTTTTGACCCTTGTTGTAAAGGCACATGGGAGTTCACATGTTCGAGAAGGCATTTCTGCCAAAACAAGCATTTTGATTAAAACGTTTTTTTTTTACGTTCAAACGGCTCTCCTATGAAGTCGTGACTTGCGACATAAGTCTAGTTTACTGTAATGGTTCACATATTAAAGGGATACTTCTGGGTTTTTGCAATGAGATCCTTGATCTACTTCCCCAGAGTCAGATGATCTCATGGATACCATATTTATGTCTCTGCAGTGCAGTTTGAAGGAAGTTGCTAACTAGCGCTAGCACATTTGATAAATAATCCTATTTAGCGTTGTCTCAGTCTATAAGTACCCAGATGCATATCAACCCGCAAGGTGCAGCAAACATAAGCACCAAAACTTGATAAATAGTCTATAAATTACTATAAGGAATTACTTGCATGAAGAAATATTTGTGTAAATATATAAACTAAAAAGTAAATAAAACAATACTTATTTGTTTAGATAGAGTCAAGGATATGCTTTGTGTAATTTACAATAGGCCTATAGCCTATTTTCGTTTCCCTTATAATAAAATCATTACATTGTAATCTATTTGACCAACTTTACTTGTTGATTTGATTAGTAATAGATGTATAGTACTAAATAAAGTCCGGTTTTGGCCTCTTTTGACAAAGTAGACACCAAAAAAAAAAATGATATAACCATTGTATAAATACATAGCTTATTTTAATTGACTTTGTATTATGTTACTAGATTTTGCTTAGTAGCCAGAGCAATACTGCCGTAGAAATGGTCTTGTGCTGAACGCATGGGAAGCACAGATATTCTTGGAAAAAGTTACATTTGGAAATAGAGCTGCACCTCTGAGAGAAAAGTGTAATAGAAACTGCAGAATATGCCATTTCTTATACTATATAGAATTCAAAATGTTTTACCTGTTTTACCTGACTCTGAAGGAGGATTTGATAAAGTGATGATCCTTTTCCTGCATCTGTAACGATTTTCCTCCTCTTCAGAGGAGGAGTAGGAAGGATCGGACCAATATGCAGCGTGGTAAGTGTTTGTCATTTTAATAAACTGAACTGAACACTGCAATACAAAGTAAACCAAAAGAACAACCAAAACAGTTCCGTCTTGTAACTAATACAAAGACAGATAACAACTACCCACAAATCATAGTGGGAAAATAGGCTGCCTAAGTATGGTTCTCAATCAGAGAGAACGATAAACAGCTGCCTCTAATTGGGAACCATACCAGGCCAAACACAGAAATACAAAACATAGAACAAAACATAGAATGCCCACCCCAACTCACCAAACTAAAATAGAGACATAAAAAAGGAACTAAGGTCAGGACGTGACAGTCAGGACGTGACCGAAGGTGCGGACTCCGGCCGCAAAACACATAGGGGAGAGTCTGGGTGGGCATCTGTCCACGGTGGCAGCTCTGGCGCGGGACGTGGACCCCACTCCACCATAGTTTTGGCCCACTTAAGTGGCGCCTTTGGAGCGGCGACCCTCGCCCCCTTACAGCGGGCCCCGAATAGGCGGGAGACTCTGGCAGCACCGGACAGGCGGGAGACTCTGGCAGCGCCGGACAGGCGGGAGACTCTGGCAGCGCCGGAGTGAAGGGCGGCTCTGGAAGCTCCGGAGTGAAGGGCGGCTCTGGCAGCTCCTGACTGACGGGCGGCTCTGGCAGCTCCTGACTGACGGGCAGCTCTGGCAGCTCCTGACTGACCGGCGGCTCTGGCAGCTCCTGACTTACGGGCGGTTCTGGCAGCTCCTGACTGACGGGCGGTTTTGGCAGCTCCTGACAGGAGGGAGAACCTGGAGGAAGGAGACGAAGAGTCAGCCTGGTCCTTGGAGGAGGCACAGGATAGACCGGGCCATGGAGGTGCACTGGAGGTCTCGAACTAAGGACCTGCACAACCCGTCCTGGCTGGATGGTGATTTTAGCCCGGCACGTATGGGGCGCAGGCACAGGACGCACTGGGCTGTGCAGACACACGGGAGACCCAGTGCGCAGAGCCGACGCAGGATATCCTGACCCAAGGAGACGCACTGGCTGTCTGGAGAGCAGTGCTGGCACCATCCGCCCTGGTTGGATCCTCAACCTTGTCCGGCAGATGCGGGGAGCTGGGATGTAGCGCACCGGGCTAAGAACAAGTACTGGATACACCGTGCGCTCCACCGCATAACACGGTGCCTGACCAGTACGACACCCGCCACGGTAAGCACGGGGAGTTGGCTCAGGTCTCCAACCTGACTCTGCCACATCCCCATGTGCCTCCCCCAAAACATTTTTTGGGGCTGCCTCTTGGGCTTCCTTGCCAGCCGTGTTTGTGTCGCCAACTCCATTCTCCGGTACCCTTCCTCAGACTGTTCCTGAGAATCCCAGGCGGGCTCCGGCACTCTCCCTGGGTCGACCGACCACCTCTCTATCTCCTCCCAGGTTGTCTCGTACTCCAGATAGCGCTGCTCACCTGTCCAGGAGTCCCTTTCACCACGCTGCTTGGTCCTTTGGTGGTGGGTAGTTCTGTAACGGGTTTCCTCCTCTTCTGAGGAGGATTAGGAAGGATCGGACCAATATGAAGCGTGGTAAGTGTTCGGGAAGGATCGGACCGATATGCAGCGTGGTAAGTGTTCGTCATTTTAATAAACTGAACTGAACGCTACAATACAAAGTCAATCAAAAGAACAACCGAAACAGTTCCATCTGGAAACGAATACAAAGACAGAAAACAACATAGTGGGAAAACAAGCTGCCTAAGTATGGTTCTCAATCAGAGACAACGATAAACAGCTGCCTCTGATTGGGAACCATACTAGGCCAAACACAGAAATACAAAACATAGAACAAAACATAGAATGCCCACCCCAACTCACGCCCTGACCAAACTAAAATAGAGACATAAAAAAGGAACTTAGGTCAGGATGTGACACCATCGGTATATTTAAAGATGCGTCCATCTCTTCATGTACAATTTTATCATTGTAGGCCTAATATTGTCACTCATCAGATTATTGTCATTTTAATCTTGTCTATAGGCTGACTCTTATTATGTGTGAAATTAGTTTGGGTATAGTTTAGGAGTACTTTCGATGGGCTGACTGGCATTGTTCGTTTCCCGCTCATCAAGTTGGAGTCATACATTTAATTAGTAATAAAGTTACAGTAAATAATACAGTCCTGTAGCAGCTTATTTTTACAAAGTAAAACGTAAAAGCATCAAGACACTGTCAAATCAAATTATTAACGTGCGCCAAACTGCTGAAAAATAGGCATAACACAAACTCATCATTACAGTATTGTTTAATCAATTAAATCAACCTCTTCACCCTCATCATTCAGTCAGGCCTAATTTAAATCTGTGTCATTCAGTGAGGTGAGAGAGATGCATTAGCGCCTGGCTGGGTACCAACGTCCTACTGCACATTGTCTTGGCGGGTTAAATAAAAAATAGGTGTGAAAAAAAAGGTTAAAGGCTCTAAATTCTTTCAAAATTCTGTCAGGGAAGGAACAGGACATAGTTTTTTGTGGGGGCAGATTGTTTTTAATTACAAAATCAAACGTCAGTGGCTGTTGGCCTATGGCGGTTCTAGTGTTAACTCCCAGGCAGTAGTCCATGATTTGGATGGTTTTGAAGAGCGTCCTAGGCAAATGAATACCAATCCATTGAGTTAATTGATAAGGGCAATTAAATGTATTTGTCAGTTGTTATTAGACGAAATAGACCTTTATTTAAAATAAAATGTAAACGACACTCTTCTGCATGCTGCACCATTTGTACCAATTAGGAACCAAAGGCTTATTCTTTCAGACTTTAAAAAAACATGGGTTTTGATCTGTGTGTTGGTTGCAGGTGTATCAACTTCCCTAGAGACATTGTACAAATACCGTCTTCTTCCCCGTCTACCTTCTGCCCTTCTCCCATGTCTCAGGATGGTATTTAAAAGGAACACTAATGTGTAATTCTAAGGCCAGCTCTGTTGTACCAACAGCCCCAAACAGTGATGTTTGTCCCAGACCTGGGTTCAATTATTGTTCAAAACCATTTTAAATACTTTAACAGAGTTCAATTGTTCTTACCTGGTGCAATGGAACCATCAGAATAGTCACAAAAGTGCAAACCCCACCCATCTGGCACTATAGGCAGACTAGAGCAAATGCTACAAGTATTTGAAAGGTTTTGAATAGTATTTGAACCCGGTCTTGTTTGTCCCATTCATCCTGCAGTCTGCTCCATCTTTAACATATTGGCATTTCTGAGATGCTTGGCAGTAATTGTCAGCCGCATGGCATCTCCTTGTTTGTTTCACTGACATTTTGCCTTTGGTTGATTGCATATTTAACCGGGAAGGAAAGCAAAATTAATTGGAGAGAGGCCTAATCTGTCTGCTTGAAATGTCACCCCTGTACTGCAATTCCCACTCTGCTGACACAGTGGCACAGGAAACCGACAGGGACAGAGAGAAAAGACTGGTGGGTGGTAAAGGCTGAGGGAGAGCGAGAGAGAGGAAGACTGGGAAGAGGGGGAAATGAGAGAGAAACAAACCGTAAGAGATATTGAATGTAAGAAAATAGGTTTTAGAGAGACAGAGAGACACAGAGAGAGAGAGAGTGAGGAAGAGTGAGGGAGAGAGAAGGAGAGATGTCAAGGCAAAATGGAGGCTTTTAGAATGAATCAAAGTCGACTCTACCCGCTGCTCAGAGACATATCTCTCCCACTTCTCCACGTGGTTCTTAACCTCCGCATTAGCACTTTAATGTATGAATATTACAAGTGATCAACGTCTGTGGCTGCAGCAGCAGTCTGCTGTTGGATGTTCTCTGCAGCAGGATGTGTGTGCAAATATTTTGGTATAGAAGCTATTCTCTTTGAAGCTTTGACGCTGTCTGAAAGTGTCAGGGAAAAAAGGGATCATTATGGTCCCGTTAGTCTAATGTGTCTGGAAGTCACTCTGTGTGTGTGTGTGTGTGTGTGTGTGTGTGTGTGTGCGCGCTTGTGTGCGTGCGTGCGTGTGTATGTGTGTGTGAGAAATAGAGAATGTAGAAAAACTAGAGGATGATCAAAGTGTGATTATTCGGCGTTCCCGAGACTCCTAGTCAGGTTCACCTCCTAAGTCGTCTTCAAAGACCCCACTGCTCCCCAGTCGGAGACACAGACAGAGACAGAGGAGGAGGAGTATGAGGAGGAAAAGAGAGAGAGATAGGGAGAGAGAGAAAGGGAGAGAGAAAGAGAGTATTTAGAAAGAGAGGGAGAGAGAGAGAGAGAAAGAGGCTGGGGATGAAAGACAGAGAGCTCAGTGCTGAGTGCTGATCTAACTGACAGAGAGTCTTATCATTGATGATGTTCCTCAACACTTTAAGTCTGTCTTGATCTGCCTCTGATGGTTTGGTCTATGAGCGGAGAGGGGAGACGCATGATGACGTACAAAGGAATAGTAACGTCATCCTGGAAGGGGACAGATACAGAGGCTTCGTTTTTCAATTCGTAAAACATTGATAGCTGGTAGGAGCTACAGTACTTACATTTAATTCGGAAAGTATTCAGACCCCTTGAATTTTTACACATTTTGTTATGCTACAGCCTTCTTCTAAAACGGATTAATCATTTTTTCCCCATCCATCTTTTTCTTTTCTTTTACCTTTATTTAACCAGGCAAGTCAGTTAAGAACACATTCTTATTTTCAATGACGGCCTGGGAACAGTGGGTTAACTGCCTGTTCAGGGGCAGAACGACAGATTTGTACCTTGTCAGCTCGGGTGTTTGAACTCGCAACCTTCCAGTTACTAGTCCAACGCTCTAACCACTAGGCAACGCTGCCGCTACACACAATTCCCCAAAATGACAAAGTAAATGTATAAAAAATAAGAAACAGAAATATCACATTTACATGAGTATTCAGACCCTTTACTCAGCTTTTTGTTGAAGCACGTTTGGAAGAGATTACAGCCTTGAGTCTTCTTGGGTATGACGCTACAAGCTTGGCACACCTGTATTTGGGGAGTTTCTCGCATTCTTCTCAGAAGATCCTCTCAAGCTCTGTCAGGTTGGATTGGGAGCGTTGCTGCACAGTTATTTTCAGGTCTCTCCAGAGATGTTCGATCGGGTTCTAGTCTGGGCTCTGGCTGGGCACCTCAAGGACATTCAGAGACTTGTCCCAAAGTCGCTCCTGCATTGTCTTGGCTGAATGCTTAGGGTCGTTGTCCTGTTGGAAGGTGAACCTTTGCAACAGTCTGAGGTCCTCATTGCTCTGGAGCAGGTTTTCATCAAGGATCTCTCTCTACTTTGCTCCATTTATCTTTCCATTGATCTTGACTAGTCTCCGTGTCCCTGCTTCTGAAAAACATGGTGCCAGGTTTCCTCCAGACGTAACGCTTGGCATTCAGGCCAAAGCATTCAATCTTGGTTTCATCAGACCAGATAATCTTATATCTCATTGTCTGAGAGTCTTAGGTGCCTTTTGGCAAAGTGGGCTGTCATGTACCTTTTACTTTGGAGTGGCTTCCGTCTGGCCACTCTACCATTAAGGCCTGATTGGTGGAGTGCTGCAGAGATGGTTGTCCTTCTGGAAGGTTCTCCCATCTCCAAAAAGGAACACTAGAGCTCTGTCAGTGACCATCAGTTTCTTGGTCACCTCCCTCACCAAGGCCCTTCTCCCCCTGGTTGCTCAGCTCTAGGAGGAGCCTTGCTGGTTCCAATGATGAAGGCCACTGTGTTCTTGGGGACCTTCAATGTTGCAGACAATTTTTGGAACTCTTCCCCAGATCTGCGCCTCGACACAATCCTGTCTTGGAGCTCTACGGACAATTCCTTCGAACTCATGGCTTGGCTTTTGCTCTGACATGCACTGTCTTGACAGATAATTGTATGTGTGGGATACAGAGATGAGGTAGTAATTTAAAAAATCATGTTTAACACTATTATTGCACACACAGTGAGTCCATGCAACTTATTATGTGACTTGTTAAGCACATTTTTATTCCTGAAACCCATTTAGGCTTGCCATAACAAAAGGGTTGAATACTTATTAACTCAAAACATGTCATATTTTTATTTTTATTTCATTTGTAAAAATAATAATAATATGTAAAACATGAATCCACTTTGACATTATGGGGTATTGTATATAGGCCAGTGACAAAAAATAGCAATTTAATCAATTTTAAACACAGGCTGTAAAACAACAAAAAGTCAAGGGTATGAATACTTTCTGAAGTCACATAAGGCATTAAGGTACAGGTTAGTCACATAAGGCATTAAGGTGCGGGTTAGTCATATAAGGCATTAAGGTACAGGTTAGTCACATAAGGCATTAAGGTATAGGTTAGTCACATAAGGCATTAAGGTACAGGTTAGTCACATAAGGCATTAAGGTACAGGTTAGTCACATAAGGCATTAAGGTACAGGTTAGTCACATAAGGCATTAAGGTACAGGTTAGTCACATAAGGCATTAAGGTACAGGTTAGTCACATAACGCAAAGCAATCTTTAAGGTACAGGTTAGTCACATAAGGCATTAAGTTACAGGTTAGTCACATAACGCAAAGCAATCTTTAAGGTACATGTTAGTCACATAAGGCATTAAGGTACAGGTTAGTCACATAACGCAAAGCAATCTTTAAGGTACAGGTTAGTCACATAAGGCAAAGCAATCTTTAAGGTACAGGTTAGTCACATAAGGCATTAAGGTACAGGTTAGTCACATAACGCAAAGCAATCTTTAAGGTACAGGTTAGTCACATAAGGCAAAGCAATCTTTAAGGTACAGGTTAGTCACATAAGGCATTAAGTTACAGGTTAGTCACACAAGGCATTAAGGTACAGGTTAGTCACATAAGGCATTAAGGTACAGGTTAGTCACATAACGCAAAGCAATCTTTAAGGTACAGGTTAGTCACATAAGGCAAAGCAATCTTTAAGGTACAGGTTAGTCACATAAGGCAAAGCAATCTTTAAGGTACAGGTTAGAGTACCGGGTGGTAGCCAACTAGTAACAGTGTTTATTTGTATCCCCATTAGCTTTTGCAGAAGCATAAGCTACTCTTCCTGAGGTTCACAAAAAAACACAACATGACAAGTAGCAAAACACTGATACACTGATAGACAAGGACAGTCACATACATTTAAAATACCACAACATACAAAAAATACAACTGAAGGTTAATGTGTGTGTCACAGTGTGTCTGTGTGTATTAGAGTGTGTTGTTGTGTTAGAGTGTGTATGTGTGTGTCAGAGTGTCTCTGTGTGTGTGTTAGAGTTTGTCTGTGTGTGTTAGTGTGTCTATGTGTTAGAGTGTGTCTACGCGTTAGAGTGTCTCAAATCAAATCAAAACGTATTTGTCTCATGTGCCAAGTACATTTTTTAAAACATTTTTTTAAAGTAACAAATAATTAAAGAGCAGAAGTAAAAGAACAAAAGCGAGGCTATATTGGGGGTACTGGTACAGAGTCAATGTGCAGGGGCACCAGATAGTCAAGGTGATTGAGGTAATATGTACATGTAGGTAGAGTTAAAGTGACGATGGATAGAAATTCAACAGAGAGTAGCAGCAGCGTAAAAGAGAGGGGGTGGCAATGCAAATAGTCTGGGTAGCCATTTAATTAGCTGTTCAGGAGCCTTATGGCTTGGGGTAGAAGCTGTTAAGAAGCCTTTTGGACCTAGACTTGGCGCTCCGGTACCGCTTGCCGTGCTGTAGCAGAGAGAACAGTCTATTACTAGGGTGGCTGGAGTCTTTGACAATTTTTAGGGCCTTCCTCTGACACCGCCTGGTATAGAGGTCCTGGATGGCAGGAAGCTTGGTCCCAGTGATGTACTGGGCCGTATGCACGACCCTCTGTAGTGCCTTGCTGTCAAAGCTGATCAGTTGCCATGCCAGGCAGTGATGCAACCAGATGCTCTCAGTGGAGCAGCTGTAGAACTTTTTAGGGATCTGAGGACCCATGCCAAATCTTTTCAGTCTCCTGAGGGATAATAGGCTTTGTCGTGGCTTCTTCAAGACTGTCTTGGTGTGTTTGGACCATGGTAGCTTCTTGGTGATGTGGACACCAAGGAACTTGAAGCTCTCAACCTGCTCCACTACAGCCCCGTCGATGAGAATGGGGACGTGCTCGGTCCTCCTTTTCCTGTAGTCCACAATCATCTCCTTTGTCTTGATCTCGTTGAGAGAGAGCTTGTTATCGTGGCACCACATGGCCAGGTCTCTGACCTCCTTCTTATAGGCTGTCTCATCGTTGTCGGGGATCAGGCCTACCACTGTTGTGTCGTCTGAAAACTTAATGGTGGTGTTGCAGTCGTGCCTGGCCATGCTGTCATGGGTGAGTACAAGAGGGGACTGAGCATGCACCTCAGAGGGGCCTCCTTGTTGAGGATCAGCGTGGTGGATGTGTTGTTACCTACCCTTACCACCTGGGGCAGCCCGTCAGGAAGTCCAGGATCCAGTTGCAGAGGGAGGTGTTTAGTCCCAGGGTCCTTAGCTTAGTGATGAGCTTTAAGGGCGCTATGGTGTTGAACGCTTACCTGTGGTCAATGAATAGCATTCTCACAAAGGTGTTCCTTTTGTCCAAGTGAGAAAGGGTAGTGTGGAGTGTAATCGAGATTGGATTATTGGTGGATCTGTTGGGGCAGTTTGCAAATTGGAATGTGTCTAGGGTTTACGGGATAATGGTGTTGAAGTGAGCCATGACTAGCCTTTCAAAGCACCTCATGGCTACAGATGTGAGTGCTACGTGTCGGTAGTCATTCAGGCAGGTTACATTAGTGTTTTTCGGCACAGGGACTATGGTGGTCTGCTTGAAACATGTTGGTATTTATGACTCAGTCAGGGACAGGTTGAAAATGTAAGGGAAGACATTTATTTGCCAGCTGGTCAGCGCATGCTCGGAGTACTCGTCCTGGTAATCCATCTAACCCTGCGGCCTTGTGAATGTTGACCTATTTAAAGGTCTTACATCGGCTAGGGAGAGTGTGATCACACAGTCTTCTGGAACAGCTGATGCTCTCATGCATGTGTCAGTGTTGCTTGCCTCGAAGCGAGCATAAAAGTAATTTAGCTCATCTGGTAGGCTTGTGTCACTGCGCATCTTGTGGCTGTGCTTCCCTTTGTAGTCTGGACCCCTAGACTGGACCCCTACAAATCAGCTGGGCTAGACAATCTGGACCCTCTCTTTCTAAAATGATCTCCTGCAATTGTTGCAACCCCTATTATTATCCTGTTCAACCTCTCTTTCGTATCATCTGAGATCCCCAAAGATTGGAAATCTGCCGTGGTCATCCCCCTCTTCAAAGTGGGAGACTCTAGACCCAAACTGTTATAGACTTAGTCTTCGAAAGTTAAGTTAACACAAGTTAACAAACAGATCAACAACCATTTTGAATCCCACCGTACCTTCTCCGCTATGCAATCTGGTTTCCGAGCTGATCAAGGGTGCACCACACTCAAGGTCCTAAACGATATCATAAACACCATCGATAAAAGATAATACTGTGCCACTGTATTCATCAATCTGGCCAAGGCTTTCGACTCTGTCAATCACCACATTCTTATCGGCAGACTCAACAGCCTTGGTTTCTCAAATGACTGCCTCGCCTGCTTCACCAACTACTTCTCAGACAGAGTTCAGTATGTCAAATCGGAGGGCCTGTTGCAGTCTCTGTGGGGGTGACAAAGGGTTCAATTCTCGGGCCGACTCTTTTCTCTGTATACATCACTCTTGCTTCTGGTGATTCTCTGATCAACCTCTATGCTGATGACACCATTCTGTATAGAGCTGGCCCTTCATTGGACACTGTGTTAACCTCCAGACGAGCTTCATGCCACACATCTCTCCTTCTGTGGCCTTCAACTGCTTTTAAATGGAAGTAAAACCAAATGCATGCTCTTCAAACAATCACTGCCCGCACTTGCCCTCCCGTCCAACATCACTACTCTGGACAGTTCTGACTTAGAGTATGTGGACTACAAATACCTAGATGTCTGGTTAGACTGTAAACTCTGCTTCCAGACTCACATTAACCTCTTGATCCTACTTGAGACGCAGACGTCCCAACTAGAGCTCTGGAAATGCAAATGCGCTACGCTAAACGCTAATAGTATTAGTTAAAACGCAAACGTTCATTAAAATACACATGCTTGGTATTGAATTAAAGCTACACTCGTTGTGAATCCAGGCACCAAGTCAGATTTTTAAAATGCTTTTCGGCGAAAGCATGAGAAGCTATTATCTGATAGCATGTAACACCCCAAAAGACCCGTAGGGGATGTAAACAAAAGAATTAGCATAGTCGGCGCTACACAAACCGCACAATAAAATATAAAACATTCATTACCTTTGACCATCTTCTTTGTTGGCACTCCTTGATGTCCCATAATCAATACTGGGTCTTTTTTTCGATTAAATCGGTCCATATATAGCCTAGATATCGATCTATGAAGACTGTGTGATAAACGGAAAAAAATAGCGTTTCATAACGTAACGTCATTTTTTAAAAGTTAAAAAGTCGACGATAAACTTTCACAAAACACTTCGAAATACCTTTCTAATGCAACTTTAGGTATTAGTACACGTTAATAAGCGATAAAAATCATCAGGAGGCGATGTAAATTCGATAGCTGGTCGTCTGGAAAAAATGTCCGGAAAAACACCGGGCCAATACATCAAGTTGGTGGTCGGAGGGAATCGGTTCCCTTTGGTCGGTTCTACCAAGAATTAAATCCGAATCAAATGAGAAGACTCTATACATCCTGTGGAAGCTGTAGGTACTGCAACCTCGGCCTCATTTAATACGGTGGGTTTAACAATGGGTTGAAGTGGCGCATGGATATTTTTTTCCATTTCCAGTGATCAGATTTTCCTGCGCTTTTCGATGAAACAAATCAAATCAAATCAAATCAAATTTATTTATATAGCCCTTCGTACATCAGCTGATATCTCAAAGTGCTGTACAGAAACCCAGCCTAAAACCCCAAACAGCAAGCAATGCAGGTGTAGAAGCACGGTGGCTAGGAAAAACTCCCTAGAAAGGCCAAAACCTAGGAAGAAACCTAGAGAGGAACCAGGCTATGTGGGGTGGCCAGTCCTCTTCTGGCTGTGCCGGGTGGAGATTATAACAGAACATGGCCAAGATGAAACAGACGTTCTGTACTAGTCACAGCCGTGATTTAACCAGTTTTAGAAACGTTAGAGTGTTTTCTATACACACATACTAATCATATGCATATACTATATTCCTGGCATGAGTAGCAGGACGCCAAAATGTTGCGTGATTTTTAACAGAATGTTCGAAAAAGCAGGGGGTCGGCTTAAGAGGTTTTAAGCATCTCCAATCCAAAATTAAATCTAGAATTGGCTTCCAATTTCTCAATGAATCATCCTTCGCTCATGCTGCCAAACATACCCTCATAAACTGACTATCCTACCGATCCTTGACTTCGGCGATGTCATTTACAAAATAGCGTCCAACACTCTATTCAGCTAATTGGATGCAGTCTATCACAGTGCCATCCGTTTTGTCACCAAATCCCCATACACTACCCACCACTGTGACCTGTATTCTCTCGAGCCCACTGGCTCCAGGTCATCTATAAGTCTGCTAGGTAAAGCCCCACCTTATCTCGGCTCACTGGTCACCATAGCAGCACCCACCCGTAGCAAACGCTCCAGCAGGTATATTTCACTGGTCACCCCCAAAGCCAATTCCTCCTTTGGCCGCAATTTCCTTCCAGTTATCTGCTGCCAATGCCTGGAATGAATTGCAAAAATCACTGAAAAGGGAGACTCATATCTCCCTCACTTACTTTAAGCATCAGTTGTCAGAGCAACTTACAGATCATTGCACCAGTACATAGCCCATCTGTAAATATCCCATCCAACTACCTCATCCCCATATTGTTATTTATTTTTTTGCTCCTTTGCACCCCAGTATCTCTACTTGCACATTCATCTTCTGCACATCTATCACTCCAGTGTTTAATTGCTATATTGTAATTATTTCGCCATGACGGCCTTTTTATTGCCTTATCTCCCTTATATTACCTCATTTGAACACACAGTATGTAGACTTTTCTATTGTGTTATTGACTGTAAGTTTTTTTTCCCATGTGTATCTGTGTTGTTGTTTCTGTCTTACTGCTTTTCTTTATCTTGGCCAGGTCGCAGTTGTAAATGAGAACTTGTTGGTTAAATAACGCTGACATTATTTTTTATTTTTTTAAAAGTCTGTAATAGTTTGCAAGCCCAGCCACATCCGACGCGCTTCAGAGCCAGTGTAGTACGATTCAATCATAGTCCTGTATTGACGCTCTGCCTGCTTGATGGTTCGTCGGAGGGCATAGCAGGATTTCTTATAAGCTTCCAGGTTATAGTCCCATGTGTGATAGACTGTGTCTGTGTGTGTTAGAGAGTGTCTGTGTGTTAGAGAGTGTCTGTGTGTTAGAGAGTGTCTGTGTGTTAGAGAGTGTCTGTGTGTTGGAGTGTGTCTGTGTGTTAGAGTTTGTCTGTGTGCTTTAGAGTTTGTCTGTGTGTTAGATTGTGTCTGTAAGTTAGAGTGTGTCTGTGATTTAGAGTGTGTCTGTGTGTTAGAGTGTCTGTGTCTTTTAGAGTGTGTCTGTGCTTTAGTGTGTGTCTGTGTGTGTTATAGTTTGTCTGTGTGTCTTAGAGTTTGTCTGTGTGTTAGTGTGCGTCTGTGTATTGGAGTGTGTCTGTATGTTAGAGTGTTAGAGTTTGTCTATGTGTGTTAGAGTGACTGTGTGTTTTAGAGTGTGTCTGTGTGTCTGTCTAACAGTTGCTCATCAGGTACGTATCAGGCACCTACCAAGACCATAGAGTTACCCAATTGGCAATAACAACCAATAACCTGGTTTTACAATGTAAAAGGCCATTTCCACATCCATTATTACATTGGTACTTAATCAGACTTAATTATTATTAATTATATTTCATCACATGGACTGGATCTTCTCTAATTCAACGTACTAACTCCAACGTGTGGTGTGCAAGTCAGTTAGCCTATTTCTTTGATCACTGAAGCTTGAATGCTCCTATTACGCACAACCAGAATCACAGAGACATATTTAGGTTTCAAGACAACTGGGAACTCTGAAAAAAGAGAACTCTCCAACCATGTGATGTCAGGTGATGTAAAGCCATAGCAAGTGAATATCTTCAATAAAAATGTCTGATCAACAACATCAAAGGTTGAACTGATATCTAACAACACAGCTCCAACTATCATTTCTCTGAAAAACACAATTCATTCCAGTTTACTAAGAACAGGCAGCAAATTGATTGGGCGGATGTAAGAGCCAGCAAACCATTTACTATTTCTATTTTTAGGCAATGGAATTACTTTATTGAGAATGGTAGCAGATTGTAGTGCCACCCCTATTTGCTACATCTTTAACCAAAGCCTAAAGATGTGTGTGTCCACAGGCGTGAAAGGAAGCTAGTTTCCCATCGAGATTGTCTATACCTGGCGGATTATCATTATTGATGGATAGTTTTTTTCAGGGTAGGGTACAGTGTGGAGGTCGGCTAGCAGTGACGTTTTAACAGTCTGATGCTAGACAAAGTATAGACCTGAGTTGAATGGGGAACCAGCTTGGAAGGTTTTGTATGTCCTCATCTGTTCAGTCTGTCAGAGGATTTGATAAAACCTGTCTCGGGGATCTCTCGACTGACCTTATCCTATTAATACTGTCCCTTCAGAAGGTGGAACCCAAGAACCTTCACTGGCACCATGCTGTCTCTCCTCTCCTCTCCTCTCCTCTCCTCTCCTCTCCTCTCCTCTCCTCTCCTCTCCTCTCCTCTCTCCCTCCTCTCCTCTCCTCTCCTCTCCTCTCCTCTCCTCTCCTCTCCTCTCCTCTCCTCTCCTCTCCTGATCTCCTCTCCTCGAATGTCCTGTCTTGTCCTCTCTCATTTCCTGTCCCTCCCTCCCTCTTCTCCTCTCTTCTTCTCCTTTCCTCTCCTCTTCCTCTTTCCTCTCCTGCTTCCAGTCAAAGGTGTACTGTCAGGTTTTACCTGTTCCATCATTCTCTACAAGCTAGAAGCTATCCTGAACAAAATTATGAATGTAACATGCAACATTTTAAACACATTTACTGTGTTACAGTTTACATGAAGAAATCAGTCAATATAAATACATTCCTTCTGCCCTAATCTATGGATTTCACATGACTGAGCCCACTGGGGAGCCACCCACTGGTTGGGGAGCCACCCACTGGTTGGGGAGCCACCCACTGGTTGGGGAGCCACCCACTGGTTGGGGAGCCACCCACTGGTTGGGGAGCCACCCACTGGAGCCACCCACTGGTTGGGGAGCCACCCACTGGTTGGGGAGCCACCCACTGGTTGGGGAGCCACCCACTGGTTGGGGAGCCACCCACTGGTTGGGGAGCTACCCACTGGTTGGGGAGCCACCCACTGGTTGGGGAGCCACCCACTGGTTGGGGAGCCACCCACTGGTTGGGGAGCTACCCACTGGTCGGGGAGCCACCCACTGGTTGGGGAGCCACCCACTGGTTGGGGAGCCACCCACTGGTTGGGGAGCCAGGTCCAACCAATCAGAATTAGTTTTTCCCCACAAAAGGGCTTTATTACAGACAGAAATACTCATCAGCTGTCCGGGTGGCTGGTCTCAGATGATCCCGCAGGTGAAGAAGCCGGACGTGGAGGTCCTGGTCTGGCATGGTTGTGCGTGGTCTACGGTTGTGAGGCCGGTTGGACTTACTGACAAATTATCTTAAACTATGTTGGAGGCAGCTTATGGTAGAGGAATTAACATAGCCAAATAGCATCCAAACTACTACATACTGTATGACAAACATTGGAAAAATAATAGTTAGAGAAAAAATATAGTTTATTGTTACAGAACACTATAGAGTGGAGAATGTAGAGCAGCTACAATCATTTTCACAATTCATAAATGGTAGTTTGATGCTATCCAGGATAAATAAAGTGCATGATAGCTGTCACCGTCCCACAGGGCACACACTGGTTGAAGAAACATTGTTTCCACGTCATTTCAATGACATGACGTGGAACCAACATGGAATAGACGTTGAATTGATGTCTGTGCCCAGTGGGATGTCATTGAATTTCGGTTAAAAGTTGGGTGAAAAAAAGGTAAAATTGCTTTAAGTCAATGACTTTATTAGTGTTCCACTTTGATTCAAAGTCATCACTTTTTTGTTGAAATAACTTGATTCAACCAGTTTTTGCACAGAGGGTTGGATTACAGACATTAAATAAGATTATACCAAAGCATTGATCTGTTTCTCTCTCTAGGAGAATATATCAAATGAATGTCCTTTCAGAAAAGATGGTCCTTACATCCAGGATCAGAGACTCTGTAAAAGGTAAGAGAAATCAGCCTTCTGGATTTTAAAGCAAGAGAATGAAACCATATTCTATTAGCTGCTAATAATGGCCGACTGGACTGTACGTGGTGTGGGTTGAGTGAAAGGTAGACAGCTTGCCTTTAGTTTGATCTCTGGTCGGAATGACATTGTAATCTGTCTAATTCAGATGAATAAATAATAGCATGTGGGTGGAATTTCATCACGTTTTCCAATAAAAATCAAAGTTCCTCTACTGTCTTTGTTTCAAGGTGGCAAACACATCACAGATAGAAGGGGAAATAGAGGGGGCAGTTCTACACGCACAAACACACCACAGATAGAAGGGGAAATAGAGGGGGCAGTTCTACACGCACAAACACACCACAGATAGAAGGGGAAATAGAGGGGGCAGTTCTACACGCACAAACACACCACAGATAGAAGGGGAAATAGAGGGGACAGTTCAAACAAACACACCACAGATAGAAGGGGAAATAGAGGGGGCAGTTCTACACGTACAAACACACCACAGATAGAAGGGGAAATAGAGGGGGCAGTTCTACACGTACAAACACATCACAGATAGAAGGGGAAATAGAGGGGGCAGTTCTATACAAACACACCACAGATAGAAGGGGAAATAGAGGGGGCAGTTCTACACGCACAAACACACCACAGATAGAAGGGGAAATAGAGGGGCAGTTCTACACGTACAAACACACCACAGATAGAAGGGGAAATAGAGGGGGCAGTTCTACACGCACAAACACACCACAGATAGAAGGGGAAATAGAGGGGGCAGTTCTACACGTACAAACACACCACAGATAGAAGGGGAAATAGAGGGGGCAGTTCTACACGTACAAACACATCACAGATAGAAGGGGAAATAGAGGGGGCAGTTCTACACGCACAAACACACCACAGATAGAAGGGGAAATAGAGGGGACAGTTCTACACGCACAAACACACCACAGATAGAAGGGGAAATAGAGGGGACAGTTGTACAAGCAAACACACCACAGATAGAAGGGGAAATAGAGGGGACAGTTCTACACGCACAAACACACCACAGATAGAAGGGGAAATAGAGGGGACAGTTGTACAAGCAAACACACCACAGATAGAAGGGGGAATAGAGGGGACAGTTCTACACACACAAACACACCACAGATAGAAGGGAAATAGAGGGGACAGTTCTATAAGCAAACACACCACAGATAGAAGGGAAATAGAGGGGACAGTTGTACAAGCAAACACACCACAGATAGAAGGGGAAATAGAGGGGACAGTTGTACAAGCAAACACACCACAGATAGAAGGGGAAATAGAGGGGACAGTTGTACAAGCAAACACACCACAGATAGAAGGGGGAAATAGAGGGGACAGTTGTACAACACAAACACACCACAGATAGAAGGGAAATAGAGGGGACAGTTCTACAAGCAAACACACCACAGATAGAAGGGAAATAGAGAGGACAGTTGTACAAGCAAACACACCACAGATAGAAGGTGAAATAGAGGGGACAGTTGTACAAGCAAACACACCATAGATAGAAGGGAAATAGAGGGGACAGTTCTACACACACATTATATACTGTACATTTCTTTTTGTTTAAATGTTTTTATTAATCCCAGAACTTGCTGGAAAACTTTTGCAGAGTTCACTACCCTGAATAAATAAGTATTTACTGAATCAAATGCAATGTCCACATGCCAAAGCACATGCAACATCATGCGATGACCTGGGTGATGCGATGACCTGGGCTCATGATTAAGTTCCTGGTCCTGGTACATAATTTCCTATAGCCGTTCTCTCTTGATGCCGAAACAGTAAAAATATAGAAAAACCCTTGAATGAGTAGGTGTGTCCAAACTTTTGACTGGCACTGTATATGTTTTTTTGTGATTTTGGAAATGCTCCCATGAAAACATTTTCATACCAGGAGACCCCATATAGGGTCACGACCCCTAGTTTGGGAACCACTGACTTACAGTAAAGCATCTAAACTTAATCAACCATTTCAGTAACGGGTGCAATAAATCCAACTAATAGATTGGATTAATTTACGAAAACGTATGCAATTGATTTTTTCGTAGCACAAGATAAATTAAATGCAAAAACACAGATATTGAAAGAAACAATTCTAAAAATCTAACTGTAATAAAGAATTTTGGGAACAATGATTGGCATAGTTTTGCAGACTATCTAGCCAGACCATAATGGACCAGCATACACTACAGAATTCTTTGATTTTTTCAAGGGTCCATTGTCAGGGGTGAGGATGATAGAGTGCATTCAAGAAAGTATTCAGACCCTTTGACATTTTTCCACATTGTTACATTACAGCCTTGTTTTAAAATATATTTGTTTTTTATCATTGATGTATACACAATACCTTGTCATGACAAAGTGAACACAATTTTTTGGGGGGGCATATTAATAAAAAATAAAATCTTATTTACATAAGTATTCAGACCTTCTACTTCTCTAAATTCAGCTCAGGTGCATACGATTTCCATTGATCATCCTTGAGATGTTTCTACCACTACATGTGGTAAATTCAACTGATTGGACATGATTTGGAAAGGCACACACCTGTCTATATAAGGTCCCCCAGTTGACATGCATGTCAGAGCAAAAAGCAAGCCATGAGGGCGAAAGAATTGTCCACAGAGCTTCGAGACAGGATTGTGTCGAGGCACAGATCTGGGGAAGGGTAGCAAAAACTTTCTGCATCATTGAAGTTCCCCAATAACACAGTGGCCTCCATCATTCTTGAATGGAAGAAGTTTGGAGCCACCAAGACTCTTCCTAGAGCTGGCCGCCGGGCCAAACTGAGCAATCTGGGGAGAAGGGCAATGGTAAGGGAGGTGATCAAGAACGTGATGGTCACACTGACATGACTCCAGAGTTCTTCTGTGAAGATGGGAGAACCTTCCAGAAGGACAACTATCTCTGCAGCACTCCAACAACCACCAATCAGGCCTTTATGGTAGAATGGCCAGACGGAAGCCACTCCTCAGTAAAAGCCACATGACAGCTCACTTGGAGTTTGCCAGAAGGCACCAAAAGACTCTCAGACCGTGAAAAACAAGATTTTCTGCTCTGATGAAAGGGTGGTGGCAGCCTCATGCTGTGGGATGTTTTTCAGCATGAGGGACTAGGAGACCTGTCAGGATAGAGGTAAAGATGAACGGAGCAAATTACAGAGAGATTCTTCATGAAATCTGCTACAAGGTGCACAGGACCTCAGACTGGCGAGAAGGTTCACCTTCCAACAGGACAACGACCCTAAGCACACAGCAAAGACAATGCAGAAGTGCCTTCGGGACAAGTCTCTGAATGTCCTTGAGTGGCCCAGCCAGAGCCAGAGCCAGAGCCCGACCTTGAACCCATAGAAGATCTCTGGAGAGACCTGAAAATAGCTATGCATCGACGCTCCCCATCCAACATGACAGAGCTTGATCCTCATCTGAGCTTGATCCTCATCTGCAAATAAGAATGGGAGAAACTACCCAAATACAGGTGTGGCATGCTTATAGCATCATGCCCAAGAAGACTCGCCAAACGTGCTTCAACAAAGGTGCTTCAACAAAGTGCTGAGTAAAGGGTCTAAATACTTACGGAAATGTGATATTTCAGATGTCGTTTTTTTTTATGTCTAAAAACCTGTTTTTGCTTTGTTATTAGGAAAAAAACTATTTAATACATTTTAGAATAAGGCTGTAACGTAACAAAAATGTGAAAAAAGTCAAGGGGTCTGAATACTTTCTGAATGCACTGTATGTACCCAGTACTGTAGGTCCCTCTGGTCCTCTGTTAAAAAGGCCTTTTAACTATCCCAAAGCCTAGGACTAAGAGGCATGGAGAGACAGCCTTTAGTTATTAAGGCCTCTTAATGGAATAGTCTGCCAGAGAACATGACGGTTGCCGAAACTGTGGACATATTTAAACAAGATCATAAAACACACATTTTTATCTTTGATTTTCCTTAGGGTGCTTTTTAGTTGTTCAGTTAGTCATTCTTTTTGTATCTTATGTTTGTTGTGTAGTAAATATTTCACCTTTTATTTTCATTGTATTTCATTCCATGTCTGAAATGTGCTGTATAAATAAAGCTTGACTTGATTTATTCCTGCCTAACACTGTCATGCCCTGGCCTTAGAGAGCCTGTTTATTTCTCTATTTGGTTAGGTCAGGGTGTGATTTGGGTGGGCATTCTAGTTTCTAGTTATCGATTTCTTTGTTGGCCGGGTATGGTTCCCAATCAGAGGCAGCTGTCTATCGTTGTCTCTGATTGGGAATCATACTTAGGCAGCCTGTTTTCCACCTGAGTTTGTGGGATCTTCTTTTTTTTTTTTTTGCATAGTTGCTGTCTAGCCCTGCAGAACGTTACTTTCGGTTTTTGTATTTTGTTTTGTTGGAGTTCAGTAAGAAAGAAAGATGTACACTTTCCACGCTGCGCTTTGGTCTCACTCATTCAACGATGGACGTAACAAACACACACATCTCCCTCAACTAATCGTGGTCTTCAATTTAGACCATAATTAGTTGAGTGGAGTGTTATTAAAGCGCTGAAACATAAACCTGTACACTCCTGAATAAAAAAAGGCTGTGGCTGTCAACAAATGTCAAAATACAGGTACAATTTTCTTTTGTTGATTCATGCAGATTTGTCAGCTGATTTCCAAGGAGCCTGGTGGAGACCATAGGCAGGACATTTCCCTGCATCCAGGTTAAGGTCTGTTACCAGCAGGAACATGGAGCACTCCATGTCAGTGTCAGTAAGTCATAACAGCACACATCACGCTCAGTTGAGGTGAGCACTTGGTCAAGCTGCAGTGGTTGCAGTGTTAATGGCCTTGCAGGGCCTAAGGGCCAAACAGTAGGGGAATGTCTTTAGGATGTGAACCCAGCAGCCCTCCATTTGCCAGATCAATTCACACCTTTTTTCTAGAGCCTGGCCTGGGATTCGAAGCAGCCAGCTCCAACTCCTTAGGCGATTGGCTCCCTACCGATACTATTTGAAGAATTAATACTCTACTCATATGAGGAGTGGAGAAGCTTTATGCACCATAAACCTGCCTACTGGAGTAACTTCATGTCAGAGAGACTGTGGTCAGTGTTAGACAGGAGGCTCTGGGACAATGGGAGTCAGAGAGAATGGGACAGTTTGTTTAACATGGCCCAGTGCCTTGGAGGGGTGGAGTTTGCACATTTAAGACCATTTCATTGGTCCTTAAGGGAAATCTCCACCCATCCAGGGCACAGGGCAATGCAAAACAAACTCACCCAGTAAGAGCAAAGTTGCAAAACAAACCAAGTTTCAAGTTTAAATGTCACATGCACAAGTACAGTGAAATTCCTTTTTTGCTAGCTCTAACCCAAACAATGCAGTAATCACTCTCTTCTCAATGAACATCAAAAACATAGCTCAGGCAGTAGGAATCTCCTGCATTTACATGCCTTATACTCAGCTGGCCCCTTCCCGGATTTTGTGATAAATGCTCTACAACAAAGCTTTCTTATTGTCCAACACATTTTCTCTACCCATAACCTTGTCCAGAACACCTCCAAAACAAAGGTCTTGTGGTTTGGTAAGAAGAATGCCCCTCTTCCCACAGAAGTTATTACTTCCTCTGAGGGTTTAGAGCTTGAGGTTGTCACCTCATACAAGTACTTCAAATCAAACCAAAGTGTATTTGTCATGTGTGCCGAATACAACAGTTTTCACCTTACAGTGAAATGCTTACTTACAGGCTCTAACCAATAGTGCGAAAAAAAGGTATATGTGTGTAGGTAGAAAAAGAAGTAAAACAACAGTAAAAAGACATTTGAAAAATAACAGTAGCAAGGCTATATACAGACACCGGTTAGTCAGGCTTATTGAGGTAGTATGTACATGTAGGTATGGTTAAAGTGACTATGCATATATGATGAAGAGAGAGTAGCAGCAGCGATAAAAGAGCGGTTGGGGAGGCACACGATGCAAATAGTCCGGGTAAACATTTGGTTACCGGTTCAGGAGTCTTATGGCTGGGGTTTTGGCTTGGGAGTATGGATAGATTGTGCACTGTCCTTCTCTCAGCACATATCAAAGCTGCAGGCTGAAGTTAAATCTAGACTTGGTTTCCTCTATCGTAATCGCTCCTCTTTCACCCCAGCTGCCAAATTAACCCTGATTCACAAGACCATCCTACCCACGCTAGATTACGGAGACATAATTTATAGATCGGCAGGTAAGGGTGCTCTCGAGCGGCTAGATGTTCTTTACCATTCGGCCATCAGATTTGCCACCAATGCTCCTTATAGGACACATCACTGCACTATAAACTCCTCTGTAAACTGGTCATCTCTGTATACCTGTCGCAAGACCCACTGGTTGATGCTTATTTATTAAACCCTCTTAGGCCTCACTCCCCCCTATCTAAGATATCTACTGCAGCCCTCACCCTCCACATACAACACCTTTTCTGTCAGTCACATTCTGTTAAAAGTCCCCAAAGCACACACATCCCTGGGTCACTTCTCTTTTCAGTTCGCTGCCGCTAGCGACTGGAACAAGCTGCAACAAACACTCAAACTGGACGGTTTTATCTTAATCTCTTCATTCAAAGACTCAATCATGGACACTCTTACTGACAGTTGTGGCTGCTTTGTGTGATGTATTGTTGTCTCTATCTTCTTGACCTTTGTGCTGTTGTCTGTGCCCAATAATGTTTGTACCATGTTTTGTGCTGCTACCATGTTGTGTTGCTACCATGTTGTTATGTTGTATTGCTACCATGCTGTGTTGTCATGTGTTGCTGCCTTGCTATGTTGTTGTCTTAGGTCTCTCTTTATGTAGTGCTGTGTTGTCTCTCTTGTTGTGATGTGTGTTTTGTCCTATATTTAGATATGTTTTTGTTTTTTGTTTTTAATCCCAGACCCCGTCCCCGCAGGAGGCCTTTTGCCTTTTGGTAGGCTGTCATTGTAATTAAGAATTTGTTCTTAACTGACTTGCCTAGTTAAATAAAGTTGCAGGGTCATTCCCATTACCATATTAACAATGTGCAGGGATACTGGAGTGATAGGGGTAGATATGAATAGGGGTAAGCATACTATATACAGGGTCAGTTCCAGTGCCATATTAACAATGAGCAGGGATATTGGAGTGATAGAGGTAGATACTGTATGTATGGAGGTAAGCTGACTCGGCAAGCAGAGTATCAGCAGTGTATATGTGGGTGTTTAGGGCAGGGCAGTGTTGTGTTGTGTTTGAGACCATCGAAAGTGAGACTAATTAAAGATCAAGACCGGAGCAAACCGAGTTTGAGTCAAGACCAAGATTGGAGACTGATACAAGACCGAGACCAAGATGGGTACAAGAGGTCTGAGACCCTGTCAAGACCGAGACCCCTTAAAGTCAAATTTAAGACCATGATTCTAATTTCGTCAAATCACCACCATAATAAGAGTCCAGTATTTCTGTGGTCATATTTCAGAACAACATATGGATTCTTTAGACATCAGAATAGTGAAAAAATGCATGCTGAGGGAAAATAGAGCCCCTCTACAAATGATTACTAACCTAAACACAGTGCGGAACAATGGGCCTTCTACGCCTTCAGAGAAGGGCTAAGGATTCATAAAATAATTATTATAATAATATAATAATTATTATTATATATTATTATTTTAAATTATGTTCTGTGTTTTTAAGTGTTTTTACATACAGCCGGGAAGGATTATTGGATATCAGAGAGATGTCAACTTACCAGCAAAACCAGCACTACGACCAGGAATACAACTTTCCCAAAGCAGATCCTTTGTCTGCACCTTCCAGGGCATTTGAAGTGATTCCAGAGGCCGACCCAAAACAATGACATCGGAGGAGAGGGTGCCGGAGTTGTCTTCTAGTGAGGCTTCGGATGCGCACACACCACCCACCACTTCCAAGTATATTACTTGCTAATGTCCAGTCCCAAAGTGAACGAAACTAGGGCAAGAGTTGCTTTCCAAAGAGATATCCGGGATTGTAACATACTCTATTTCACGGAGAAATGGCTAGCTGGGGACATGCTTTCAGAGTCCATACAGCCAATGGGATTTTCAGTGCATCACGCCGACAGGAACAAACATCTCTCTGGTAAGAAGAAGAGCGGGGGTGTATGTTTCATGATTAACGACTCATGGTGCAATTGTAACAACATACAAGAACTCAAGTCCTCAAGACCTAGAATTCCTCGCAATCAAATGCTGACAGCATTATCTCCAAAGAGAACTCTCCTCGGTTATCGTCACAGGCATGTATTTCTCTAGGTAGTCTCGAGTTAGAGTGCCTTACGATAAGCTGTAGACCACACTCTCTACCAAGAGAGTTTTCATCTATATTATTCGTAGCCGTCTATTTACCTCTACAGACCGATGCTGGCACTAAGACCGCACTCAACCAACTCTATAAGGACATAAGCAAACATGAAAATGTTCACCCTGAAGCGACGATCCAACTGGCCGGGGACACAGCATGTCACATGTGCAACAAGAGGAAAAACAACTCTAGACCACCTTTACTCCACATACAGAGATACATACAAAGCTCTCCCCCACCCTCCATTTGGCAAATCTGACCATAATTCTATCCTCTTGATTCCTGCTTACGAGCAAAAACTAAAGCAGGAAATGGTCAGATGATGATGATGCTACTCTACAGGACTGTTTTGCTAGCACAGACTGGAAAATGTTCTGGGATTCATACAATGGCATTGAGGAGTATACCACCTCAGTCATCGGCTTCATCAATAAGTGCATCGACGACGTCGTCCCCACAGTGAACGTACGTACATATCCCAACCAGAAGCCATGGATAACAGGCAACATTCGCATCGAGCTAAATAATAGAGCTGACGCTTTCAAGGAGTGGGACACTAATCCGGACGCCTGTAAGGAATCCCACTATGCCCTCAGACGAACTATCAAACAAGCAAAGCGTCAATACAGGATAAAGATTGAATCCTACTACACCGGCTGTGACGCTCCTCGGATATGGCAGGGCTTAAAAACTATTATGGACTACAAAGGGAAACCCAGACTTGAGCTGCTCAGTGACACAAGCCTAACAGACGAGCTAAATGCCGTTTATGGTCATTTAGAGGAGACCAATACTGAAGCATGCACGAGAGCACCAGCTCTTCTGGATGACTGTGTAATAACTGTCTCGGTAGCCGATGTGAGCAAGACCTTTAAGCAGGTCAACATTCACAAGGCCATGGGGGCAGATGGATTACCAGGAGGTGTACTCAAAGCATGTGCGGACCAATTGGCAAGTGTCTTCAATGAGATTTGTAACCTCTCTCTGACTGAGTGTGTAATACCTACATGTTTCAGGAGACCACCATAGTCCCTGTGCCCAAGGATGCAAAGGTAACCTGCCTAAATGATTACCGCCCCGTAGCACTCACGTCGGTAGCCATGAAGTGTTTTGAAAGGCTGGTCATGGCTCACATCAACAGCATCCACCTGGATACCCTAGACCCACTCCAATTCGCATACCGCCTAAACAGATCCACAGATGATGCAATCTCAATCGCACTCCACACTGCCCTTTCCCACCTGGACAAAAGGAACACTTATGTGAGAATGCTGTTCACTGCCTACAGCTCAGCGTTCAACACCATAGTGCCCATGAAGCTCATCACTAAGCTAAGGACCCTGGGACTAAACACCTCCCTCTGCAACTAGATCCTGGACTTCCCGACGTGCCGCCCCCAGGTGTTAAGGGTAGGCAACAACATGTCTGCCACGCTGATCCTCAACACTGGGGCCCCTCAGGGGTGTGTACTTAGTCCCTTCCTGTACTCCAGTGGTAGACACAACAGTGGTAGGCCTGATCACCGACAATGATGATACAGCCTATAGGGAGGAGGTCAGAAAACTGGCAGTGTGGTGCTAGAATAACAACCTCTCCCTCAATGTGAGCAAGACAAAGGAGCTGATCGTGGACTACAGGAAAAGGCTGACCAAACATGCCCCCATTAACATCAACGGGGCTCTAGTGGAGTGGGTTGAGAGTTTCAAGTTCCTTGGTGTCCACATCACCAACGATCTATCATGGTTCAAACACACCAAGACAGTTGTGAAGAGGGCACAACAAAAGCTTTTCCCCCTCAGGAGACTGAAAAGATTTGGCATGGATCCCCGGATCCTCAAAAAGTTATAGAGCTGCACCATCGAGAGCATCCTGATAAGATTCATCACTGCCTGGTATGGCAACTGCTCGGCAAGGCAGTAAGGCGCTATAGAGGGTAGTGCGTACGGCCCAGTATATCACTGGGGCCAAGCTTCCTGCAATCCAGGACATATATAATAGGCGGTGTCAGAGGAAAGCCCATAAATTGTCAGAGACTCCAGTCACCCAAGTCATAGACTGTATTCGCTGCTATTGCACTGCAAGCGGTACAGGAGTGCTAAAGTCTATGACCAAAAGTCTCCAACCAGTTATGCATTAGGGGGCGCTATTAAAATTTTGGGATGAAAAACGTTCCCGTTTTAAACAAGATATTTTGTCACGAAAAGATGCTCGACTATGCATATAATTGACAGCGTTGGATAGAAAACACTCAAAACTGCAAAGATATTGTCTGTGAGTGCCACAGAACTGATGTTACAGGCGAAACCCAGATAAAAATCCAACCAGGAAGTGCCGCATTTTTTAAAAACCGCCTCATGCCAATGATTCCTTATGTGGCTGTGAATGAGCTACGAATGAGCTTACGTTTTCCACGTATTCCCCAAGGTGTCTACAGCATTGTGACGTATTTTTACGCATTTCCATTGAAGAATAGCCGTAAGGGACCATATATAGCAAGTGGTCATATGGTGTCTCCGGCAGAAAATCTTGTGTAAAATACTGAGGTAGCCATTTTTCCAATCGCTTCTTATGAGAAACCAATTGCCTCGACGGATATATTGTCAAATAAATATGTTAAAAACACCTTGAGGATGGATCCCGTTTGCCGTGTTTCTGTCGATATTATGGAGCAAATTTTGAAAAAAGTTAGCCGTTGTAGTGGTAGCATTTTCCGGTCGATTTCTCAGCCAAGCATGATGAACAAACGGGAGCTATTTCGCCGACAAAAATAATATTTTTGGAAAAAAGGAACATTTGCTATCTAACTGGGAGTCTCCTGAGTGAAAGCATCTGAAGTTCTTCAAAGGTAAATTATTTAATTTGGTTGCTTTTCTTATTTTTGTGAAAATGTTTCCTGCTGCCAGCAGAGCCTAGCATAGCATTATGCCATGATAAACTTACACAAATGCTTGTCTAGCGTTGGCTGTAACGCATATTTTGAAAAACTGAGACGATAGTGTTGTTAACAAAAGGCTAAGCTTGTGTTTGAATATATTTAATTCATTTCATTTGTGATTTTCATGAATAGGAAAAGTTTCTCGGGGTATTTATGTCCGTTGAGTTATGCTAATTCGTTTGAGGCTATGATTACGATCCCGGATCCGGGTTTGCTCGTCGCAAGAGCTTCTACCCCCAACCCATAAGACTGCTGAACAATTGATCAAATGGCCACCGGACTATTACAATGACCCCCCTCCATTTGTTTTGTTCAGAATTGCTACTCACTGTTTATTATCTATGCATAGTCACTTCACCCCTATCTACATGTACAAATTACCTCTAACCTGTATCCCCGCACACTGACTCAGTACCAGTACCCTCTGTATATAACCTTGTTATTGTTATGTTATTGTGTTACTTTTTATCATTTTTTTATTTAATTTATTTGGTAAAAAATGTCTTAACTCTTCTTGAGCTGCACCGTCGGTTAAGGGCTTGTAAGTAAGCATTTCATGGTAAGGTCTATACTTGTTACACTTGTTGTATTTGGCCCATGTGAGAAATAAAGTTTGATTTGATTTTACTTGTAGCATAAACTGGGAATTTTATATTTTTGACTGATATTATGATTGCCTGTTTGTTTCATATCTGCAAAGTAGTTAAAATGTTGTCAGTTCCATGTTAAATTTAGGTCACTGGTTACTTTGCGTGCTAAAGGTAAAATGTTTTTTTTTTCAATGGGAAGTAATAGTTGTGCATTTCAATTGGGAAATGCTTAATGGTTGTGTTTTTGTATTCTTATGATGGAGACCTACTAGCTTATTACGTCCAAGCTTATGGATAGCTTATGCTTTAACAAGGCACACCTGTTAATTGAAATGCATTCCAGGTGACTACCTCATGAACTGTTTGTGAGAATGCCAAGAGTATGCAAAGCTGTTATCAAGGCAAAGGGTGGCTATAACAAAGAATCTCAAATTTAAAATATATTTTACCACATGACTCCATATGTGCTATTTCATAGTTTCGATGTCTTCATGATTATTCCAGAATGTAGAAAATAGTAAAAAATAAAGGAAAACCCTTGAATGAGTAGGCGTGTCCAAGCTCAGGTACTGTTTAAATAAACTCAGCAAAAAAAGAAACGTCCTCTCACTGTCAACTGCATTTATTTTCAGAATACTTAACATGCAAATATATTTGTATGAACATATAAAAATATTCAACAACTGAGACATGAGCTGAACAGGTTCAACAGACATGAGACTAATAGACATTGAATAATGTGTCCCTGAACAAAGGGGGGGGGGTCAAAATCAAAAGTAACAGTCAATATCTGGTGTGGCCACAAACTGCATTATGTTCCGCAGTGCATCTCCTCCTCATGGACTGCAACAGATTTGCCAGTTCTTGCTGTGAGATGTTGCCTCACTCTTCCACCAAAGCACCTGCAAGGTCCCGGATATATCTGGGGGGAATGGCCCTAGCCCTCACCCTCAGATCCAACAGGTCGCAGAAGGGCTCATTAGGATTGAGATCCGGGCTCTCGCTGGCCATGGCAGACCACTGACATTGCTGTCTTGCAGGAAATTCATGCACAGAATGAGTAGTATGGCTGGTGGCATTGTCATGCTGGAGGGTCATGTCAGGATGAGCCTGCAGGAAGGGTATCACATGAGGGAGGAGGATGTCTTCCCTGTAACGCACAGCGTTGAGATTGCCTGCAATGACAACAAGCTCAGTCCGATGATGCTGTGACACACCGCCCCAGACCATGATGGATCCTCCCCCTCCAAATTGATCCCGCCCCAGAGTACAGGCCTTGGTGTAACGCTCATTCCTTCGACGATAAGCGTGAATCCGACCATCACCCCTGGTGAGACAAAACCGCGACTCGGTCAGTGAAGAGCACTTTTTGTCATTCCTGAAAGGTCCAGCGACTGTGGGTTTGTGATGTCTGGTGAGGACTTGCCTTAAATCAGGCCTACAAGCCCTCAGTCCAGTCTCTCTCAGCCTATTGTGGACAGTCTGAGTATTGATGGAAGGATTGTGCGTTCCTGGTGTAACTATGGCAGTTGTTTTTGCCATCCTGTACCTGTCCAGTAGTGTGATGTTCGGCTGTACCGATCCTGTGCAGGAGTTGTTACACGTAGTCTGTCACTGCGAGGAAAACCAGCTGTCTGTCCTGTCTCCCTGTAGCGCTGTCTTAGGTATCTCACAGTACGGACATTGCAATTTATTGCCCTGGCCACGTCTGCAGTCCTCATGCCTCCATGCAGCGTACCACTTTTTTTGCCTGGTGTATGTATTATATATTATCATTTTGTAATGTTGTCTTTGTAGCTCAACTTCTTTGTAATATTGTTAAACTTAAAAATGTGAATAAAAATGATTACATCTAAAAGATAAATTCAACCAGAGAGTGCCCTTAGATCATGGGAAAAGGCCAACTTGACCGTTACCCTTCACTAAATCCCATGATGAATGGCTTGGCCCGCTATGAAAAAACGCTATTGCAGAGACTTTGATATTATCGGCCGCAATAGATATGGTGACAACAGTGCGTGGGGAGACAGAGGCACAGAAACTCACATCAATACCTTTGTAAGATGGCGCCAAGAGACATAGCAGCTCTGCTTCTAGCTCCTAAGCAACATTGCATTGTTTAGATTTTTTGTGTGTTATTAATTACATTATTAGCCCATCAGGAACATCAGGGGCTGTAACATACTCTGTTTCACGGAATCATGGCTCTCTCTGGATATACTGTCCCCATCCATACAGCCAGCTGGGTTGTGAGTACATTGCACAGACAGGAATAAAGAACTCTCCGGGATGAAGAAAAGCAGTGGTGTATGCTTCATGATTAACCACTCATGGTGTGATTGTGATAATAGTTCACCCGACCTAGAATGCCTGACAATTAAATGCCGGCTTTATTACCTCCAAAGAGAATTCTTCGGTTATAGTCACAGCAGTGTATATTCCCCCTCAAGCCGATACCACAACGACCCTCAAGGAACTACACTGGACTTTATGCAAACTGGAAACCACATATCCTGAGGTTGCATTTATTGTAGCTGGGGAATTTAACAAACCAAATTTGAGGAAAAAGCTACCGAAGTTCTGTCACACATTGACTGTAGTACTCGCGCTGGGAAAACACTCGGCCACTGATATTCTCTCTTCTGGGAAACCTACAAGGACCTCCCTAGCCTTCCCTTCTGCAAATCAGATCACAAGTCCATTTTGTTCCTCCCTTCCTATATGCAGAAACTCAAGCAGTAAGTAGCCGTGCTAAGGTCTATTCAATGCTGGTCTGACCAATCGGAATCCATGCTTCAATATTGTTTTGGTCAAGCGTACAGGGATATGTTCCGGGTAGCCTCGGAAAATAACTGTGATGTATACACAGACACAGTGACTGAGTTCATCAGGAAGTGTATAGGGGATGTTGTTCCCACTGTGACTATTAAAACCTACCCAACCAGAAATCGTGGATAGATGTCAGCATTCGTGCTAAACTGAAAGCACAAACCACCGCATTTAACCATGGCAAGGGGACTGGGAATATGGTCAAATACGAACAGTGCAATTACTCCGTAAGGCAATAAAACAGGCAAAATGTCAGTACAGAGACAAAGTGGAGTCGCAATTCAACGGCTCAGACACGAGACGAATGTGGCAGGGTCTACAGACAATCATAGATTACAAAGGGAAAACCAGCCATGTGGCGGACACCAACATCTTGCTCCCCGACAAGCTAAACACCTTCTTTGCCCACTTTGAGGATAACACAGTGCCATCGAAGCGGCCCGCTTACAAGAACTGTGGGCTCTCCTTCTCCGTGGCTGAGGTGAGTAAGATGTTCAAGCATGTTAATCCTCGCAAGGCTCCCGGCCCAGACAGCATCCCTAGCCGCATCCTCCTAAATCTCTCTCTATCCCAGTCTGCTGTCCCCACTTGCTTCAGGATGTCCACCATTGTTCCTGTACCCAAGAAGGCAAAGGTAACTGAACTAAATGATTATCGCCCCGTAGCTCTTACTTCTGCCATCATGAAGCGCTTTGAGAGGCTAGTTAAGGATCATATCATCTCTACCTTACCTGACACCCTAGACCCACTTCAATTTGCTTACCGCCCCTCTGCACACTGCCCTATCCCATCTGTACAAGAGGAATACCTATGTAAGAATGCTGTTCATTGACCATAGCTCAGCCTTTAACACCATAGTACCCTTCAAGCTCAACATCAAGCTCTGGGACCTAGGTTTGAACACAGCCCTTTGTAACTGGTTCCTAGACATCCTGACAGGCCACTCCCAGGTGGTGAAGGTAGGAAACAACACCTCCACCTCACTGATATTCAACACAGGGGCCCCTCAGCCCCCACCTGTACTGCCTATTCACCCATGAGTGCGTGGCCAAACACACCTCCAACTCAATCATCAAGTTTGCAGACGACACAGTCTGATTACCAACATTGCCGAGACAGCCTACAGGGAGGAAGTGAGGGCGGAGTGGTGCCAGGAACGTAACCTCTCCCTCAACGTCAACAAAATGAAGGAGCTGATCGTGGACTCCTATTCACATTGATGGGACCACAGTGGAGAAGGTGGAAAACTTCAGGTTCCTCGGTATACACATAACTGACAGTCAGAAATGGTCCATCCACACAGACAGTGTGGTGAAAAGGGTGCAACAGCGCCTCTTTAACCTCAGGAGGCTGAAGACATTTGGATTGGCCCCCTAAGACCCTCACAAATGTTTAAAGATGCACGCCTGTTCGCAAAACTATGTGGAGATTATGGAATCGGAGCATGGCAATGTTCTATTTCATGTGACCAGGCTGCACACTGAGGCTTGGTGGTTATCGAGAGGGAGTGTTGGACATGTTTTTTGCATTAAGAGAGGAACTGTTGCCATTCAAAATTGATGTAAAATAAAACAGACTTGACTTTCTGTGGAATGAAAAGAAAATGTGTCTCATTGCCTACAGTACTTAACAGACATATTTGGGAAAACGAACAAACTGAACGCAAGCAAGCAGGGGAAATACAAAAACACTCTACAGAGGAGTGACTGAATCAGTGGATTCAGAGGAAATAATTGTTATTGGGTGGAGCCGTCCCTCAGCTGTGCATGTTTGTAACAGAAAACAGAATCAGTAAGTTTCCTACATGTGACCAGCATATGCTGGTATGCTGGTGACTAGTTTATGCTGGTCACCTGTGTCCAAACACAATGAAGGCTGGTCATCAGCGAAAACACAATGGAGGCTGGTCATCAGCGAAAACACAATGGAGGCTGGTCATCAACGAAAACACAACGAAGGCTGGTCATCAGTGAAAACACAACGAAGGCTGGTCATCAACGAAAACACAACGAAGGCTGGTCATCAGCGAAAACACAATGAAGGCTGGTCATCAGCGAAAACACAACGAAGGCTGGTCATCAGCGAAAACACAACGAAGGCTGGTCATCAGCGAAAACACAACGAAGGCTGGTCATCAACGAAAACACAATGAAGGCTGGTCATCAGCGAAAACACAATGAAGGCTGGGCATCAGCGAAAACACAACGAAGGCTGGTCATCAGCAAAAACACAACGAAGGCTGGTAATCAGCGAAAACACAACGAAGGCTGGTCATCAGCGAAAACACAACGAATGGCTGGTCATCAGCGAAAACACAACGAAGGCTGGTCATCAGCGAAAACACAACGAAGGCTGGTCACTAGCGAAAACACAACGAAGGCTGGTCACTAGCAAAAACACAACGAAGGCTGGTCACTAGCAAAAACACAACGAAGGCTGGTCACTAGCAAAGTCACAACGAAGGCTGGTCTATGCTGGGAGTTTCAGCAGGGCTCACTCCCTCCTCACTCTCTCTCTCTCTCACCATCCCTCCCCCTTCTCTCTCACCTTCCCTCCCCCCTGTTTCACATGTCCTCCTCTTTTCTCTCACCTTCCCTCCCTCCTCTCCTACCTTCCCTCTCCCCCTTTCTCATGCCCACTACTTCTTGATTGATTCGATGTATTACCCCATTACGCAGCTGTTCATTTGACTGTTGATGTCCATTACCATTTGTATTTTTCTATGTATCCTGCTACTCGTCACTATTACTCCTGTTAACATGTATATATTATCATTAGTATATTTCAATAAGTATGGTTATATTCCTGCTGCCAGTCACTTTTCTGCCCTGTTTACATGTATATCCTACTACAAGTAACTTTGTACAAGCCACTTCAACCACTCCAATACCCCTGCACACTGAATAAGGTACTGGCACTGATATGTTTATACTTGCATTATCATACTTTTTTCTATTCTATTTTCTATTATTATCTCTGTTATTATTATTATGTTTATTATTATTATTATTATTTTCACTCCATTGTTGGGAAAGAGCTCGAAAGTAAGAATTTCCCAATTCTGTTTTACAACTGTTGTATTGTACCGGATTTCCTCCTCTTCGTCTGAGGAGGAGTAAGGATCGGACCAAAGCGCAGCGTGGTAAGTGATGATATTTAATTGAAACGAACTGAACACTGAAATACAAAACAATAAACGATGTGAACAAAACGAAAACCAACACAGTACTGTGTGGCCCAAACACTCACACGGAAACAAACACCCACAAACCAGAAGTGAAACCCAGGCTACCTAAGTATGATTCTCAATCAGAGACAACTAACGACACCTGCCTCTGATTGAGAACCATACTAAGCCGAACACAAAAACCAACATAGAAAAACACACATAGACTGCCTACCCCAACTCAAGTCCCTGACCATACTAAAACAAAGAATAAAATAACAATGGTCAGAATGTAACATGTATCTTGTGCATGTGGCGAATAAACTTTGAAAATTGAAACTTCTCTTTCACCCTCTTTCTCTCACACACACACTATCACCCGTTCCCTCTATTCCCCCCCTCCTCTCTTTCTCTCTTTCCCTCTCTCACTCTCTCCTCTATATCTCATTCTCATCCCTCTCTCACCTCCCCTTTACCCCTCTCTCTCACCCTTTCTCTCTCTCTCTCTCTCTCTGTCTCTCTCTCCCAACTTTTCCTCTCTCTCTCCCTCTCTCACATTCCCTCCCTCGTCTCACCCTATCTCACCTTCCCTCTCACCCTCTCTCACCTCTCTCTCTATCCCCCTACTTCCTATTTATTTCTCCTGTCTTCTAATCTCTGAGAGAAGTGTCTGAAACAGATGTCAAACTGTGTAGCCAGCTGACATCTGACACAGCCCAGGGAACGCATTCAATAGAGCCGTCTAATTGAGTACCACTGGCTGGTGTTTATTGACAAAATAAGACCTGGGAATTAGGTGAGCCTCCGTTGGGTGCCCCCGGCCTTGTTGTCTCGCTGCCGGCCGACAGCTGTCCACTGCTCATCCATCACAGGCTCCGCCCTGCCCTCCGCATGTCAAAGGAGAGAAGATAGAGGATAGAACTGCAACCCTCCTTATTAAGAAAACAACAACGTTGTCTTCGCTCGCTCTCTCTCTCTCTCTCTCTCTCTCTCTCTCTCTCTCTCTCTCTCTCTCTCTCTCTCTGCAACCTGGACTCAGGGGCAGAAGTAACGTTGACAAGATGGCTCCTAGCCAACTATTTATTAGGTATTTTTTTCTGCTCATTAAATGTTTAGCATTATTACCTACGTTTATTATTATTATTACCTAAATTTATTTTGCATTTTAGATGGGCGGTCACTCACCAGTATTTAGACCACAAATGAGACTTTCCTGAATTGGATCCAGCCTCTCCCTCAATGTGATCAAGACAAAGGAGACAATTGTGGACTACAGAAAAGGGAGAAACGAGAATGTCCCCATTCTCATCGATGGGGCTGTAGTGGAGCAGGTTGAGAGCTTCAAGTTCTTTGGCGTCCACATCACCAACAAACTATCATGGTCCAAACATACCAAAACAGTTGGGAAGAGGGCACTATAATGACTATTCTCCCTCAGGAGACTGAAAAGATTGGGCATGGGTCCTCAGATCCTCAAAAAGCTTTACAGCTGCACCATCGAGAGCATCCTGACTGGTTGCATCACAGCCTGGTATGGCAACTGCTCAGCCTCTGACGCAAGGCACTACAGAGGGTAGTGTGTTCTGCCCAGTATATCACTGGGGCCAAGCTTCCTGCTGTCCAGGGTTAGGGTTAGGCATACCCTAACCCTAACCGTAACCCAAAACACTCACCCACACAACGCCATACACATGATTGTGATGCTGGTTGGATGTACTGACAAATTCTCTAAAACGACTTTGGAGGTGGTTTATGGTAGAGAAATTAACATAAAATTATCTGGCAACAGCTCTGGTGGGTATTCCTGCAGTCAATTGCACGCTCCCTCAAAATTTGAGACATCTATGTCATTGTGTTGTGAGGAAAAACTGCACATTTTAAATTGGCCTTTTATTGTCCCCAGCACAAGGTGCACCTGTATAATGATCATGCTGCTTAATCATCTTCTTGATATGCCAAACCTGTCAGGTGGATGGATTATCTTAGCAAAGCAGAAATGCTCACGAACAGGGATTGAAACAAATTTCTGCACATCATGTGAGAGAAATAAGCTTTTCATGTGTATGGATCATTATGGGGATCTTTTATTTCAGCTCATGAAACATGGGACCAACACTACATGTTGCATCTATATTTTTGTTCAGTGAAGTAGCAATGTTGCTAATTAGCTAAAATGCTAAATTTGTCCATGATGAGATTCGAACACAGAACCTTAGGGTTGCTAGACATTTGCGTTATACACTTACGCACTCACACCAACCAACCACCCTCCTTTTGTGTAACCTTACAAAACTTAACATATCATGTTAATTTGAATATCCAAATGTTATTTACTATGTTACTATGTCTAGGCTATGAGACCAGGCTGCTCTCTCTCTCTGCTCCCCAGGTGTGTGTGATTTTGTTTGAATGTGAGAAAGGTGAAGGGGGAGAGCGTGTGTGTATGCTTTCCTATCTGGCTGTTTTTGTGCGTGATTTGCATGTGAGTGTGTATGAATCTTTCTCTGTGAATTTTTTCTCCACAAAAGTGTGTGTTTGTCTGTGGAATGCCCATACCAATGCAACAGGAGCTGGTAACATGACAGCTGAGCAGCTTTGTCATGGTTTAGCTGGCTTGGTTGGTATTTAGTTCACACTCTTGTCTCCCACCACTTCTAAACACTATCTTGGCAGCAGCGTTGGAGCTAACTGATAAGATTACCAATAATCTACCTGCTTAATTAGGGGACAGGCATTCAGAGCCACAGGTCGAGACTCAGCTGTTCAATGGCACACCGTCTTATCAGACCCACTTTCTCTGAAATTAACTTTAATAATACAATACCAGGCCATCGTAGTGGCCCGAATGTAGCCGTTAAAGTGACTTTTTCAGACCAACATGCGTGTACAGTCTATCTGCAGTGAGGTGAAGTGTTGAGGGATCAGGTTTTGTAATGGTTGTGCAGTCAGTGATGTGGAAAAGTGCTATGAGGTATGAACAACGCAACACACCTCCTTCTAAAGGCTAATCTTCATTCTCCTCTGGGTCTTCTTCCCCCCTCCTCCCTCCTCCTCATCTGTCACCCATTCTCTCCTTCCCCATCCATCTTCCTCCCTCCACTCCTCCTTCGCTCGCTAGATCTCCCTCCTCTTCCATTCCCTTTTCTCTTCCTTTTCCATTCCCCCTCTCTTCTCATCTTCCTTTCCTCTCATCTTTCTCTCCTCCCATCTTATCTTTCCTCTCCTCTTCCCTCCTCTCATCTTCTCATCTCATCTCCTCTCCTCTCATCTTTCCTCTCCTCTCATCTCCTCTCATCTCATCTCCTGTCCTCATCGTTCGCTCCTCTCATCTCATCTTTCCTCTCCTCTCCTATCATCTCGGCTCATATCCTCTCCTCTCATCTTATCTTTCTCTCTTCTCATCTCTCTCTCCTCTCATCTTATCTTTCTCTCTTCTCATCTCATCTTTCTCTCTTCTCATCTCATCTTTCGCTCCTCCCAACTCATCTTTCCTCTCCTCACCTCTCATCTTTCCTCTCCTATCATCTTTCCTCTCCTCTCCTCTTATCTCATCTTCCTCTCCTCTCATCTTTCCCTTCTCTCATATTCCTCTCCTCTCATCTTCCTCTCCTCTCATCTTCCTCTCCTCTCTTCTCCTCCTCATCTCTCATCACCTCTCCTCTCCTTGTCTCATCCCATCTCTCTTCTCCTCTCATCTTATCTTCCTCTCCTCTCATCTCAACTTCCTCTCCTCTCATCTAATCTTTATTTCCTCTCATCTCATTTTTCTCTCATTTTATCTCATCTTTCCCGTCTCCTCTCCTCTTATATTTCTCTCCTCTCACCTCCTCTCATCTTTCTCCCCTCTCATCTCATCTTGTCATGGTTTAGCAGGCTTGGTTGGTATTTAGTTCATTCTCTTCTCTCCCACCACTTCTAAACACTATCTTGGCATCAGCGTTGGAGCTAACTGATAAGATTCCCAATGCTCTACCTGCTTAATTAGGGGACAGGCATGCAGAGCCACATGTCGAGACTCAGCTGTTCAATGGCACACAGTCTTATCAGAGCCCCTTTCTCTGAAATTAACCTTAATAATACAATACCAGGCCATCGTAGTGGCACGCGAGGCATCATTTTTTGTAATGGTTGTGCAGTCAGTGATGTGGAAAAGTGCTATGAGGTGTGAACAACACAACACACCTAATTTTAAAGGCTAATCTTCATTCTCTGGGTCTTCTTCCTCCCTCCTCCTCATCTATCACTCATTCTCTCCCTCCCCATCCAACGTCCTCCCTCCTCTCCTCCTTCGCTCACTCGATCTCCCTTTTCTTCCATTCCCTCTTCTCTTCCTTTTCGCATTCCCCCTCTCACCTCATCTCCTCCCCTATCATCTTTCCTTTCATCTCATCTACTCTCCTCTCATTCCTCTTCTGTCATATTTCCTCTCCTGTCATCTTTATCTCCTTGCATCTCATCTTCCTCTCATCTCATCTTCCTCTCATCTTTCCTCTCCTCTCATCTTTCATCTCCGCTCATCTCCTCTCCTCTCATTTTTCCTCTCCTCTCCTCTCATCTCACCTTTCATCTCATCTCCTCTCCTCTCATCTTTCCTCTCCTCTCCTCTCATCTCCTTTCCTCTCATCTCATCTTCCTCTCCTCTCATGTAATTTTCCTCTCTTATCTCCTCTCCTTGTATCATCAAATCTCTCCTCCCCTTCTTCTTTGCAGTGGGATCTCAAGGGCCAGGTGGAGGAAATAAGGGGGAGATTGTGGCGGACCGGCCAGGAGACACCGCAAACACTAGCATTGCAGCGGTGACAGTGATGAACGAGTGGGCCAACCCTAATAATTTGTCACTCACGGCCAGAGAGAGGTCCATTAATCAAAACGATCGTGTCAGCACCACATTCTCTCCTCCAATGCACACCGTTTTCTATCCCAGCATCCTTCCCTTCATCCACCCCAGTCATCACATTCTCTCCTCCAATACACACCCATTTCTATACCTGCATCCTTCCCTCCATCCTTCCCTCCATCCATCCCAGTCATCACATTCTCTCCTCCAACAAAAACACATTTCTATCCCTGCATCCTTCCCTTCACCCCCCCAGGCATCAGATCCTCTCTCCAATATACATCTTATTCCTTCCATCCCTCCATCCTTCCCTTTTTCCACCCCTTCTTCTATCCCTCCATCAACCCCTGGCATCACATCCTCCAACACACCTTCTTCTGTCCCCCTGTTCATCCACCCACCGACCATAACACAGACACCTACCCTGACTGTCACTAAAACAGCTAGATACCTGACTGACTGGAGGCTATGCCTGGCTGAAGCTTCAGGATGTACAAGTTGCTGGGCAGGGATGGGGATTCTGACTCCTGGTAGCTTCCGACCTGGTGTGATGGAGCACAGGGTAGCTGACATATGGAGAGGCTGCCATAGGGAGATGGTGGAGCACAGAAGCACCAGCCACAGGGATAGAGCAGGAGACAAGCGAGTGGGCTGCAACTCAGGGCACCAGACATAGGAAGCCGCCTCGCAGACAGAGGAAGAGCACTCTCTCCTGGGTAAGGGTGAAGGTGGATAGACGGCGCTGGGCTCTGTGAGTGGATTAATTGATCCTCTGCTGCTGTAATACATCAGACATATCCCCAGAAGAGAGAGAGAGAGAGAGAGAGAGAGAGAGAGAGAGAGAGAGAGAGAGACACAGACAGAGTTAGCTTGTTGCTCTGTGAATGTTTGGTGTTTGAATGTTTTTCTCCTCCTTCGACTCTGGTAGCTATAGACACAAATCACCAGCAGCACCACCATGCAACCTAAATTCAAGTTTTATTAGTTGTATATACAGAATACACAGTAGCTGTCAACATTTTTGGACACACCGACCTATTCAAGGGTTAACTCTAATGAATGTATCCTCTGCAGCAGAGGTAACTCTAATGAATGTATCCTCTGCAGCAGAGGTAACTCTGGGTATTCCTTTCCTGTAGTGGTCCTCATGAGAGCCAGTTTCATCACAGCTCTTGAGAGTTTTTGTGACTGCACTTGAAGAAACTTTCAAAGTTCTTGACATTGTCCAGATGGACTGACCTTCATGTCTGAAAGTAAAGATGAACTGTAGTTTCTCTTTGCTTATTTGAGCTGTTCTTTCAAATAGGGCTGTCTTCTGTATACCACCACTACCTTGTCACCTCACAACTGATTGGCTCAAAAGCATCAAACAACTTTTTGGTTATTTCATGATTCCATTTGCGTTATTTCATAGTTTTGATGTCTTCACAATTATTCGACAATCTAGAAAATAGTAAAAATAAAGAAAAACCCTGGAATGAGTAGATGTGTCCAAACTTTTGACGGGTACTGTACATGGCATACACCACCCAATGAAATGCTTACTTCGTTTTCGACAATGCAACAACAGTAAGACATAACTAGATGGTAACTTTACAAGTAAAGATGTGGGGCTCGCTTTTGCTCTTTGAATGTATTTTTGTGGTTGTGGAAGAAGTTGATAACATTTTATTCAAGCTGATGGCATGACAAACAAGTGCCCTCATTATGCAACGAAGACCAAAAAGACAGAACATTTGTCCATATTCCAATTAAAGTGAAAAACATTTAAACTGCTTAACTTATTGCACTGTATGATTTGTTTGAAAAATATACTTTCCCAGAAAACATGTTGCATTTGTCCAATAGTTTTTCTCATTCATATTAACCTAATGATGCTCATTCAGGATTGTTTTAATCTTGTGTAGAGTAATGATATACAGGTGACTGCTGAGGAGAATTGATTCTGCCAGATCATCTTATACATAACCACTGTTTGACTTGATTCTGCCAGATCATTCTATACATAACCACTGTTTGACTTGATTCTGCCAGATCCTTCTATACATAACCACTGTTTGACTTGATTCTGCCAGATCCTTCTATACATAACCACTGTTTGACTTGATTCTACCAGATCCTTCTATACATAACCACTGTTTGACTTGATTCTGCCAGATCCTTCTATCCATAACCACTGTTTCACTTGATTCTGCCAGATCCTTCTATACATAACCACTGTTTGACTTGATTCTGGCAGATCCTTCTATACATAACCACTGTTTGACTTGATTCTGCCAGATCCTTCTATACATAACCACTGTTTGACTTGATTCTGCCAGATCCTTCTATACATGACCACTATTTGACTTGATTCTGCCAGATCCTTCTATACATAACCACTGTTTGACTTGATTCTGCCAGATCCTTCGATACATAACCACTGTTTGACTTGATTCTGCCAGATCCTTCTATACATAACCATTGCTTGACTTGATTCTGCCAGATCATACTATACATAACCATTGTTTGACTTGATTCTGCCAGATCATTCTATACATAACCACTGTTTGACTTGATTCTGCCAGATCATTCTATACATAACCACTGTTTGACTTGATTCTGCCAGATCATTCTATACATACCCACAGTTTGACTTGATTCTGCCAGATCCTTCTATACATAACCATTGTTTGACTTGATTCTGCCAGATCATTCTATACATAACCACTGTTTGACTTGATTCTGCCAGATCATCCAATTCATAACCACTGTTTGACTTGATTCTGCCAGATCATCTTACACATAACCATTGTTTGACTTGATTCTGCCAGATCCTTCTATACATAACCACTGTTTGACTTGATTCTGCCAGATCCTTCGATACATAACCACTGTTTGACTTGATTCTGCCAGATCCTTCGATACATAACCACTGTTTGACTTGATTCTGCCAGATCATTCTATACATAACCACTGTTTGACTTGATTCTGCCAGATCCTTCTACACATAACCATTGTTTGACTTGATTCTGCTAGATCATTCTATACATAACCACTGTTTGACTTGATTCTGCCAGATCATCCAATTCATAACCACTGTTTGACTTGATTCTGCCAGATCATCTTATACATAACCACTCTTTGACTTGATTCTGCCAGATCATTCTATACATAACCACTGTTTGACTTGATTCTGCCAGATCATCCAATTCATAACCAATGTTTGACTTGATTCTGCCAGATCCTTCTATACATAACCACTGTTTGACTTGATTCTGCCAGATCCTTTCGATACATAACCACTGTTTGACTTGATTCTTCCAGATCCTTCTATACATAACCACTGTTTGACTTGATTCTGCCAGATCCTTCTATACATAACCACTGTTTGACTTGATTCTGCCAGATCATTCTATACATACCCACAGTTTGACTTGATTCTGCCAGATCCTTCTATACATAACCATTGTTTGACTTGATTCTGCCAGCTCCTTCTATACATAACCACTGTTTGACTTGATTCTGCCAGATCCTTCGATACATAACCACTGTTTGACTTGATTCTGCCAGATCCTTCGATACATAACCACTGTTTGACTTGATTCTGCCAGATCCTTCTATACATAACCACTGTTTGACTTGATTCTGCCAGATCATCCAATTCATAACCACTGTTTGACTTGATTCTGCCAGATCCTTCGATACATAACCACTGTTTGACTTGATTCTGCCAGATCCTTCGATACATAACCACTGTTTGACTTGATTCTGCCAGATCATCCAATTCATAACCACTGTTTGACTTGATTCTGCCAGATCATCTTATACATAACCACTGTTTGACTTGATTCTGCCAGATCCTTCGATACATAACCACTGTTTGACTTGATTCTGCCAGATCATTCTATACATAACCACTGTTTGACTTGATTCTGCCAGATCATCTTATAAATAACCACTGTTTGACTTGATTCTGCCAGATCATTCTACACATAACCACTGTTTGACTTGATTCTGCCAGATCATTCTACACATAACCACTGTTTGACTTGATTTTTCCAGATCCTTCTATACACAACCACTGTTTGACTTGATTCTGCCAGATCCTTCGATACATAACCACTGTTTGACTTGATTCTGCCAGATCATTCTACACATAACCACTGTTTGACTTGATTCTGCCAGATCATTCTACACATAACCACTGTTTGACTTGATTTTTCCAGATCCTTCTATACATAACCACTGTTTGACTTGATTCTGCCAGATCATTCGATACATAACCACTGTTTGACTTGATTCTGCCAGATCCTTCTATACATAACCACTGTTTGACTTGATTCTGCTAGATCATTCTATACATAACCACTGTTTGACTTGATTCTGCCAGATCCTTCTACACATAACCATTGTTTAAATTCCATGTATTTACTGTTTCAATGCATATTCCTCAAAAGTTGGGGAAACTGCTCTTGATGTTTTCATATCATAACAAACAGGAGTTCTGGATCGTTGATTTTGAAATGTTTCTCAGGTTTAGTGTATTGATAGACTAAAATGTACATTTTACAGAATGTATATCTTTCCATCTGTCTAGTAGGAGTATTTCTCATCCATGTTCACCTAATGCTGCTTACACATTATGCTGTATGAAACTTTACTTTCATATCATCGAGAGTGGTCAGTAGCTGTGGTCAGTAGTTGTGGTCAATAGTTGTGGTCTGTAGTTGTGTGGTTCAGTAGTTGTGGTCAATAAAATGTGTGGCTGGAGTCAGTAGTTGTCAGGTAGTTGTGGTCAGCAGTTGTGGTCAGTAGTTGTGTGGTTTTGGCAAGTAGGTTAGATAAGTAGTTGTGGTCAGTAGTTGTGTGGTTGTGGTCTGTAGTTGTGTGGTTCAGTAGTTGTGGTCAATAAAATGTGTGGCTGGAGTCAGTATTTGTCAGGTAGTTGTGGTCAGCAGTTGTGGTCAGTAGTTGTGTGGTTTTGGCAAGTAGGTTAGATAAGTAGTTGTGGTCAGTAGTTGTGTGGTTGTGGTCAGTAGTTTTGGTCAGTAGGTGTGTGGTTGTGGTCAGTAGTTGTTGTCAGTAGTTGTGTTGTTGTGGTCAGTAGTTTAGAGAAGTAGTTGTGGTCAGTAGTTATGTGGTTGTGGTCAGCAGTTGTGGTCAGTAGTTGTGTGGTTGTGGTCTATAGGTTTGGACAGTAGTTATGGTAAGTAGTTGTGGTCAGTAGTTGGGATCTGTACTTTTGTGGTTCAGTAGTTGTAGTCAATACATTGTGTGGTTGTGGTCAGTAGTTTTTAGGTAGTTGTTAGGTAGTTGTGGTTGTGGTCAGTGGGTTAGATCAGTAGTTGTGGTCAGTATTTGTGATCATTAATTGCGGTCAGTACTTGTGTGGTTGTGGTCAGTAGTTGTGGTCAGTAGGTGTGGTTTTAGTCAGTAGTTGTGGTCAGTAGTTGTGTGGTTTAGTAGTTGTGTGGTAAATAGTTTTGTGGTGGTGGTTTGTACAGTGCCTTGCGAAAGTATTCGGCCCCCTTGAACTTTGCGACCTTTTGCCACATTTCAGGCTTCAAACACAAAGATATAAAACTGTATTTTTTGTGAAGAATCGACAACAAGTGGGACACAATCATGAAGTGGAACGACATTTATTGGATATTACAAACTTTTTTAACAAATCAAAAACTGAAAAATTGGGCGTGCAAAATTATTCAGCCCCCTTAAGTTAATTCTTTGTAGCGCCACCTTTTGCTGCGATTACAGCTGTAAGTCGCTTGGGGTATGTCTCTATCAGTTTTGCACATCGAAAGACTGACATTTTTTCCCATTCCTCCTTGCAAAACAGCTCGAGCTCAGTGAGGTTGGATGGAGAGCATTTGTGAACAGCAGTTTTCAGTTCTTTCCACAGATTCTCGATTGGATTCAGGTCTGGACTTTGACTTGGCCATTCTAACACCTGGATATGTTTATTTTTTAACCATTCCATTGTAGATTTTGCTTTATGTTTTGGATCATTGTCTTGTTGGAAGACAAATCTCCGTCCCAGTCTCAGGTCTTTTGCAGACTCCATCAGGTTTTCTTCCAGAATGGTCCTTTATTTGGCTCCATCCATCTTCCCATCAATTTTAACCATCTTCCCTGTTCCTGCTGAAGAAAAGCAGGCCCAAACCATGATGCTGCCACCACCATATTTGACAGTGGGGATGGTGTATTTAGGGTGATGAGCTGTGTTGCTTTTACGACGAAAACATAACGTTTTGCATTGTTGCCAAAAAGTTCAATTTTGGTTTCATCTGACCAGAGCACCTTCTTCCACATGTTTGGTGTGTCTCCCAGGTGGCTTGTGGCAAACTTTAAACAACACTTTTTATGGATATCTTTAAGAAATGGCTGTCTTCTTGCCACTCTTCCATAAAGGCCAGATTTGTGCAATATACGACTGATTGTTGTCCTATGGACAGAGTCTCCCACCTCAGCTGTAGATCTCTGCAGTTCATCCAGAGTGATCATGGGCCTCTTGGCTGCATCTCTGATCAGTCTTCTCCTTGTATGAGCTGAAAGTTTAGAGGGACGGCCAGGTCTTGGTAGATTTGCAGTGGTCTGATACTCCTTCCATTTCAATATTATCGCTTGCACAGAGCTCCTTGGGATGTTTAAAGCTTGGGAAATCTTTTTGTATCCAAATCCGGCTTTAAACTTCTTCACAACAGTATCTCGGACCTGCCTGGTGTGTTCCTTGTTCTTCATGATGCTCTCTGCGCAAATCAAAAACTGAAAAATTGGGCGTGCAATATTATTCAGCCCCTTTACTTTCAGTGCAGCAAACTCTCTCCAGAAGTTCAGTGAGGATCTCTGAATGATCCAATGTTGACCTAAATGACTAATGATGATAAATACAATCACCTGTGTGCAATCAAGTCTCCGTATAAATGCACCTGCACTGTGATAGTCTCAGAGGTCCGTTAAAAAAGTTTGAAATATCCAATAAATGTTGTTCCACTTCATGATTGTGTCCCACTTGTTGTTGATTCTTCAGAAAAAAATACAGTTTTATATCTTTATGTTTGAAGCCTGAAATGTGGCAAAAGGTCGCAAAGTTCAAGGGGGCCGAATACTTTCGCAAGGCACTGTAGTTGTGTGGCTGTGGTCAGTGTCTAAATTACAGTTGTTGCGAGTGAAAACTAAAAGAAGTGCAATGACACGTGATCAGATGATATACCAACCGAGTGAACGGAAAAACCTTTGCTCTATCCAATCAGAGCAGCAAGATCAACATACAACCTGCCCTTTTCTTTACAGACAGTCAAAGACTCCAAAAAGTTGTATACACGCAATCCAGACCAGAATGCACGTGTTGGCATTTCTAGCATATTAAACAGTGTAAGAGGAGCTAAGAAAAAAAAGAAGTGTGTTGAAGATTTAAAGTGGGGACTCTTGCTTGGTCTCTCCAGAGATCTCCTGATAAACAAAGAGGTGTATTGGGTTTGCAAGAAAAATGTCACATAAAGCTAACTTCATTATTCAATGTGTCACGACTTCCGCCGAACTCGACCCCTCTCCTTGTTCGTGCGGCGTTTGGAGGTCGACGTCACCGGCTATCTAGCCACTGCCGCTCCATTTCTCATGTATCCATTTCTTTTGTCTTGTTCCCTGCACACCTGGTTTTCATTCCCCAATCATACTACATGTATTTATTCCTCTGTTCCCTCTCACGTCTTTGTGTGAGATTGTTTTGAGTTACGTGTCTATGTTGATGCGCTTTGCTGGTATGCGTTTATTCCGTGTTTTATTTCACGAGGTATATTATTGTGTTTATAAAATATTATTGTGACTGTTTGCACGTTTTCACTTTTGCATTGGCTGGAGGTTTCGACACAGTGGTGTCCGTCTGTTGGTTTCTCCTGCCTAAATAAAGCGTGTGCCTGTTTACAACTCTCTGCTCTCCTGCACCTGACACCGCTCCCAGTACGCACGCCATTAACACAATGTTTAAAGTCCAGAAAACTGACCATTACCATGGTGTCACGCCCTGGTCTTAGTATTTTGTGTTTTCTTTATTTCTTTGGTCAGGCCAGGGTGTGACATGGGTTTATTTTGTGGTGTGTTTGTGTATTGGGGTTTTTCGTAGGTTTTGGGATTGTGGCTTAGTGGGGTGTTCTAGCAAAGTCTATGGTTGCCTGAGGCGGTTCTCAATCAGAGGCAGGTGATTCTCGTTGTCTCTGATTGGGAACCATATTTAGGCAGCCATATTCTTTGAGTGTTTCGTGGGTGATTGTTCTTGTCTCAGTGTTTTGTATTTCACCAGATAGGCTGTATAGGTTTTCACGTTCCGTTTGTTGTTTTGTATTGATCGTGTTTTGTCTACATTAAACATGTATCGTATTAACCACGCTGCATTTTGGTCCAACTCTCCTTCAACGGAAGAAAACCGTAACAGAATCACCCACCACACCAGGACCAAGCAGCGTGGTGACAGGCAGCGGCAGCAGGAGCAACCAAGGTTGGAATATACGACTTGGGAGGAAATAGACAGGTGGGCGGTCGACCCAGAGAGAGTGCCGGAGCCCGCCTGGGATTCGCTGGAGCAGTGCGAAGAGGGCAATAGGAGAATGGAGTTGAAGAGAAAAGCACGGCGGTGCAGAAGGAAGCCCGAGAGTCAGCCCCAAAAATGTTGGGGTGGGGGGCTCAGGGAGAGTGTGGCAGAGTCAGGGTTCAAACCTGAGCCAACTCCCCTGTTTATCGTGAGGAGCAGCGATCACAGGACTTTTGGACTTGGGAGGAGATATTGGACGGAAAAAGGACCCTGGGCACAGCCTGGAGAATATCGCCGCCCCAAAGAAGAACTGGAGGCGGCGAAAGCGGAGAGGCGCTGGTATGAAGAGGCAGCACGGCGACTCGGATGGAAGCCCGAGAGTCAGCACCAAAAATGTATTGGGGGGGGGCTCACAGGGAGTATGGCTACGCCAGGTAGGAGACCTGCGCTAACTTCCTGTGCTTACCGGGGGGCTAAAGAGACCGGGCAGGCACCGTGTTATGCTATGGAGCGCACAGTGTCTCCAGTGCGGGTGCATAGCCCAGTGCGGTACATACCAGCTCTTCGTATTGGCTGGGCTAGAGTGGGCATCGAGCCAGATAAGGTTGGGCAGGTTCGGTGCTCAAGTGCTCCAGTGCGCCTGCATGGTCCGGTCTATCCAGTGCCACCTCCACACACCAGTCCTCCGGTGGCAGCTCCCTGCACCAGGCTTCCTGTGCGTGTCCTCGGCCCAGTACCACCAGTGCCAGCACCACGCACCAGGCCTTCAGTGCGCCTCCCCTGTTCAGCGCTGCCAGAGCCTTCCTCCTCTCCAGCGCTGCCGGAGTCTCCCGCCTGTTTAGCGCTGCCAGAGCTGCTAATCTGCATGGAGCAGCCAGAGCTTCCAGTCTGCATGGAGCAGCCAGAGCTTCCAGTCTGCATGGAGCAGCCAGAGCTTCCAGTCTGCATGGAGCAGCCAGAGCTGCCAGTCTGCATGGAGCAGCCAGAGCTGCCAGTTTGCATGGAGCAGCCAGAGCTGCCAGTCTGCATGGAGCAGCCAGAGCTGTCAGTCTGCATGGAGCAGCCAGAGCTGTCAGTCTGCATGGAGCAGCCAGAGCTGCCAGTCTGCATGGAGCAGCCAGAGCTTCCAGTCTGCATGGAGCAGCCAGAGCTGCCAGTCTGCATGGAGCAGCCAGAGCTGCCAGTCTGCATGGAGCAGTCAGAGCGCCAGTCTGCATGGAGCAGCCAGAGCTGCCAGTCTGCATGGAGCAGCCAGAGCTGCCAGTCTGCATGGAGTAGCCAGAGCAGCTAGAGCCGCCAGTCAGCCAGGATCCGCCAGTCAGCCAGGATCTTCCAGATCCGCCAGTCAGCCAGGATCCGCCAGTCAGCCAGGATCTGCCAGAACCACCAGCTAGCCAGGATCTGCCAGAGCCAACTACCTGCCTGAGATTCCTCTCAGTACTGGGCTTCCTCTCAGTACTGGGCTTCCTCTCAGTGCTGAGCTTCCCCTCAGTGCCGAGCTTCCCCTCAGTGCCGAGCTTCCCCTCAGTGCCGAGTTTCCCCTCAGTCCCAAGCTACCCCTCAGTCCCGAGCTACCCCTCAGTCCCGAGCTTCCCCTCAGTCCCGAGCTTCACCTCAGTCCCGAGCTACCCCTCAGTCCAGTGGGGTCCTTGGTGAGGGTTATTAGGCCAAGGTCGGCGGCAAGGGTCGCCAATCAAAGGACGCGTTACAGGGGGACTAAGACTTGGTTGGAGTGGGGTCCACGTCCCGAGCCGGAGCCGCCACCGTGGACAGACGCCCACCCGGACCCTCCCCTATGGGTTTAAGTGTGCGGCCGGGAGTCCGCACCTTGGGGGGGTTCTGTCACACCCTGGTCTTAGTATTTTGTGTTTTCTTTATTTCTTTGGTCAGGCCAGGGTGTGACATGGGTTTATTTTGTGGTGTGTTTGTGTATTGGGGTTTTTCGTAGGTTTTGGGATTGTGGCTTAGTGGGGTGTTCTAGCAAAGTCTATGGTTGCCTGAGGCGGTTCTCAATCAGAGGCAGGTGATTCTTGTTGTCTCTGATTGGGAACCATATTTAGGCAGCCATATTCTTTGAGTGTTTCGTGGGTGATTGTTCTTGTCTCAGTGTTTTGTATTTCACCAGATAGGCTGTATAGGTTTTCACGTTCCGTTTGTTGTTTTGTATTGATCGTGTTTTGTCTACATTAAACATGTATCGTATTAACCACGCTGCATTTTGGTCCAACTCTCCTTCAACGGAAGAAAACCGTAACAGAATCACCCACCACACCAGGACCAAGCAGCGTGGTGACAGGCAGCGGCAGCAGGAGCAACCAAGGTTGGAATATACGACTTGGGAGGAAATAGACAGGTGGGCGGTCGACCCAGAGAGAGTGCCGGAGCCCGCCTGGGATTCGCTGGAGCAGTGCGAAGAGGGCAATAGGAGAATGGAGTTGAAGAGAAAAGCACGGCGGTGCAGAAGGAAGCCCGAGAGTCAGCCCCAAAAATGTTGGGGTGGGGGGGCTCAGGGAGAGTGTGGCAGAGTCAGGGTTCAAACCTGAGCCAACTCCCCCTGTTTATCGTGAGGAGCAGCGATCACAGGACTTTTGGACTTGGGAGGAGATATTGGACGGAAAAAGGACCCTGGGCACAGCCTGGAGAATATCGCCGCCCCAAAGAAGAACTGGAGGCGGCGAAAGCGGAGAGGCGCTGGTATGAAGAGGCAGCACGGCGACTCGGATGGAAGCCCGAGAGTCAGCACCAAAAATGTATTGGGGGGGGGCTCACAGGGAGTATGGCTACGCCAGGTAGGAGACCTGCGCTAACTTCCTGTGCTTACCGGGGGGCTAAAGAGACCGGGCAGGCACCGTGTTATGCTATGGAGTGCACAGTGTCTCCAGTGCGGGTGCATAGCCCAGTGCGGTACATACCAGCTCTTCGTATTGGCTGGGCTAGAGTGGGCATCGAGCCAGATAAGGTTGGGCAGGTTCGGTGCTCAAGTGCTCCAGTGCGCCTGCATGGTCCGGTCTATCCAGTGCCACCTCCACACACCAGTCCTCCGGTGGCAGCTCCCTGCACCAGGCTTCCTGTGCGTGTCCTCGGCCCAGTACCACCAGTGCCAGCACCACGCACCAGGCCTTCAGTGCGCCTCCCCTGTTCAGCGCTGCCAGAGCCTTCCTCCTCTCCAGCGCTGCCGGAGTCTCCCGCCTGTTTAGCGCTGCCAGAGCTGCTAATCTGCATGGAGCAGCCAGAGCTTCCAGTCTGCATGGAGCAGCCAGAGCTTCCAGTCTGCATGGAGCAGCCAGAGCTTCCAGTCTGCATGGAGCAGCCAGAGCTGCCAGTCTGCATGGAGCAGCCAGAGCTGCCAGTTTGCATGGAGCAGCCAGAGCTGCCAGTCTGCATGGAGCAGCCAGAGCTGTCAGTCTGCATGGAGCAGCCAGAGCTGTCAGTCTGCATGGAGCAGCCAGAGCTGCCAGTCTGCATGGAGCAGCCAGAGCTTCCAGTCTGCATGGAGCAGCCAGAGCTGCCAGTCTGCATGGAGCAGCCAGAGCTGCCAGTCTGCATGGAGCAGTCAGAGCGCCAGTCTGCATGGAGCAGCCAGAGCTGCCAGTCTGCATGGAGCAGCCAGAGCTGCCAGTCTGCATGGAGCAGCCAGAGCAGCTAGAGCCGCCAGTCAGCCAGGATCCGCCAGTCAGCCAGGATCTTCCAGATCCGCCAGTCAGCCAGGATCCGCCAGTCAGCCAGGATCTGCCAGAACCACCAGCTAGCCAGGATCTGCCAGAGCCAACTACCTGCCTGAGATTCCTCTCAGTACTGGGCTTCCTCTCAGTACTGGGCTTCCTCTCAGTGCTGAGCTTCCCCTCAGTGCCGAGCTTCCCCTCAGTGCCGAGCTTCCCCTCAGTGCCGAGTTTCCCCTCAGTCCCGAGCTTCTACCTCAGTCCCGAGCTACCCCTCAGTCCAGTGGGGTCCTTGGTGAGGGTTATTAGGCCAAGGTCGGCGGCAAGGGTCGCCAATCAAAGGACGCGTTACAGGGGGACTAAGACTTGGTTGGAGTGGGGTCCACGTCCCGAGCCGGAGCCGCCACCGTGGACAGACGCCCACCCGGACCCTCCCCTATGGGTTTAAGTGTGCGGCCGGGAGTCCGCACCTTGGGGGGGTTCTGTCACACCCTGGTCTTAGTATTTTGTGTTTTCTTTATTTCTTTGGTCAGGCCAGGGTGTGACATGGGTTTATTTTGTGGTGTGTTTGTGTATTGGGGTTTTTCGTAGGTTTTGGGATTGTGGCTTAGTGGGGTGTTCTAGCAAAGTCTATGGTTGCCTGAGGCGGTTCTCAATCAGAGGCAGGTGATTCTTGTTGTCTCTGATTGGGAACCATATTTAGGCAGCCATATTCTTTGAGTGTTTCGTAGGTGATTGTTCCTGTCTCAGTGTTTTGTATTTCACCAGATAGGCTGTATAGGCTTCCACGTTCCGTTTGTTGTTTTGTATTGATCGTGTTTTGTCTACATTAAACATGTATCGTATTAACCACGCTGCATTTTGGTCCGACTCTCCTTCAACGGAAGAAAACCGTAACACATGGCTATATACTGTACAGTGCATTTGGAAAGTATTCAGACCCCTTGACCTTTTCCACATTTTGTTACGTTACAACCTTATTCTAAAATATATATTTTTTAAATGTCCCATAATTACAAAGCAATAGCAGTTTTTAGACATTTTAGCAAATGTATTAACTATAAAACTTAAATATCACATTTACATATGTATTGATACCCTTTACTCAGTACTTTGTTGAAGCACCTTTGGCAGTGATTACAGTCTCGAGTCTTCTTGGGTGTGATGCTACAAGCTTGGCACACCTGTATTTGGGGTGTTTCTCCTATTCATCTCTGTAGATCCTCTCAAGCTCTGTCAAGTTGGATGGGAAGCGTCGCTGCATAGCTATTTTACGTTCTCTCCAGAGATGCTTGATCAGGATCAAGTCTGGACTCTGGCTGGGCCACTCAAGGATATTGAGAGACTTGTCCCGAAGCCACTCCTGCATTGTCCTGGCTGTGTGCTTAGGGTCATTGTCCTGTTGGAAGTTGAACCTTTGTCCCAGTCAGAGGTCCTGAGCACTCTGGAACAGGTTTTCATTAAGGATCTTTCTGTACTTTACTTCATTCATCTTTCCTTCGATCCTGACTAGTCTCCCAGTCCCTGCCGCTGAAAAACATACCCACAGCATGATGCTGCCACCACCATGGTGGTGCCAGTTGTCCTCCAGACGTGACGCTTGGCATTCAGGCCAAAGAGCTCAATCTTGGTTTCATCAGACCAGAGAATCTTGTTTCTCATGGCCTGAGTCTTTTAGGTGCCTTTTGGCAAACTCCACGTGAGCCGTCATGTGTCTTTTACTGAGGAGTGGCTCTCGTCTGGCCACTCTACCAAAAAGGCCAGATTGGTGGAGTGCTGCAGAGATGGTAGTCCTTCTGGATGGTTCTCCCATCTCCACAGAGGAACTTTGGAACTCTGTAAGAGTGACCATCGTGTTCTTGGTCACCTCCCTGACAAATGCCCTTCTCCCTCGATTGCTCAGTTTGGCTGGGCGGCCTGCTCTTCATCCATTTAAGAATGATGAGGCCAATGTGTTCTTTGGGATCTTCAATGCTGCAGACATTTTTTTGGTACCTTGCCCCAGATCTGCACCTCGACACAATCCTGTCTCGGAGCTTTATGGACAATTCCGACCTCATGGCTTGGTTTTTGCTCTCAAAATGTGGAAAAAGTGAAAAGGTCTGAATAATTTCCGAATGCACTGTGTAACAGTAATCTTGTCACGCCCTGGTTTTAGTATTTTTTGTTTTCTTTATTATTTTGGTTAGGACAGGGTGTGACATGGGTTTTTTATGTGGTGTGTTTTGTCTTGGGGTTTTCGTAGGTATTGGGATTGTGGCTTAGTGGGGTTTTCTAGCATAGTCTATGGCTGTCTGGAGTAGTTCTCAATCAAAGGCAGGTGTTTATCGTTGTCTCTGATTGGGAACCATATTTAGGCAGCCATATTCTTTGAGTGTTTCGTGGGTGATTGTTCCTGTCTCTGTGTTAGTTTGCACCAGATTAGGCTGTTTAGGTTTTCGTATTACGTTTATTGTTTTGGTACTGTTCGTGTTCTTTCTTTATTAAACATGAATCTAAATAACCACGCTGCGTTTTGGTCCGATCCCTGCTACACCTCCTCGTCAGAGGAGGAGATAGAAGAAAACCGTAACAAATCTAGTCACCTGCCCAATGGGGGCTGTCAGGGGGGGTTGGATGAGTCAATATGCAATGTATCCCAACCATCTCTCAGACTTAAAATGAGATCGAACCTGTTAGCTGTTAGTTGCCAGACAGACAGGACAAGGGAATACATATCTGGTTTGGGATGTGTAGCAAATGGAGCCCTAATCCCATTCAGAGCTATATGGGGCTAGTCGAAAGTGAAGCACTATAAAGTAGATGGTGTGCCATTTGGGAAACAGATTTAGGTTGTTATGACAGGGAGATGTTTTTTGTCTTTCTGTGAGGAGATCACAACAGAACAGTATACATTATTGAGAGGAGGGGCTTAACCTGCATGACTCTGACATGGGGCCCCTAATGACAGTAGCCATTCCGAGCCCCACACACACGCATGAACACACAAGCATAAACACACACGCACACAAACATTGACAGAAACACACACACTTTTCTGTTTTCCCTCTCCTTATGGGGACTGGGTTTAATTAGAAAAAGCTGCTGTTTTTCAAGCAGAACAACTCACGCTGTTGTCCTGGAAGACCCACAAAGAGGTTTTCTCTTTCCATGAAACAACATCTGCTTAAAGAAAAACAGAAAAACTAAATAAAGAAATTACCTCTGATTGTTGAGAGACTTGAAAAAGTTGGAAAACACAGTTGGTGTGTTATAGACCTGGGTTGGTGTGTTATAGGCCTGGGTCGGTGTGTTATAGACCTGGGTTGGTGTGTTGTAGGCCTGGGTCGGTGTGTTATAGACCTGGGTTGGTGTGTTGTAGGCATGGGTTGGTGTGTTATAGGCCTAGGTCGTTGTGTTATAGACCAAAGTTGGTGTGTTTATAGACCTAGGTTGTTATGTTATAGGTCTAGGTTGGTATGTTATAGACCTAGATTGGTGTGCTATAGTCTTAGGTTGGTGTTTTATAGACCCAGGTTGGAGTGATATAGGCCTAGGTTGGTGTGTTATAGATCTAGGTTGGTGTGTTATAGACCTAGGTTGGTGTGTTATAGACCTAGATTGGTGTGTTATAGACTTAGATTGGTGTGTAATAGACCTACTGTAGGTTGGTGTGTTATAGACCTAGATTGGTGTGTTATAGACCTAGATTGGTGTGTTATAGACTTAGATTGGTGTGTAATCAACCTACTGTAAGTTGGAGTGTTATAGACCTACTGTAGGTTGATGTGTTATAGACCTAGATTGGTGTGTAATAGACCTAGATTGGTGTGTTATAGACTTAGGTTGGTGTGTTATAGACCTAGTTTGGTGTGTTATAGACCTAGATTGGTGTGTTATAGACTTAGGTTGGTGTGTAATAGACCTAATGTAGGTTGGTGTGTAATAGACCTACTGTAGGTTGGTGTGTTATAGACCTACTGTAGGTTGGTGTGTTATAGACCTAGATTGGTAAGTTATAGACCTAGCTAGGTGTGTTATAGACTTAGGTTGGTGTGTTATAGACCTACTGTAGGTTGGTGTGTTATAGACCTACTGTAGGTTGGTGTGTTATAGACCTAGATTGGTAAGTTATAGACCTAGATTGGTGTGTAATAGACCTAGATTGGTGTGTTATAGACTTAGGTTGGTGTGTTATAGACCTAGTTTGATGTGTTATAGACCTAGATCGGTAAGTTATAGACCTAGCTAGGTGTGTTATAGACTTAGGTTGGTGTGTAATATACCTACTGTAGGTTGGTGTGTTATAGACCTACTGTAGGTTGGTGTGTTATAGACCTAGATTGGTAAGTTATAGACCTAGCTAGGTGTGTTATAGACTTAGGTTGGTGTGTTATAGACCTACTGTAGGTTGGTGTGTTATAGACCTAGATTGGTAAGTTATAGACCTAGCTAGGTGTGTTATAGACTTAGGTTGGTGTGGTATAGTCCTACTGTAGGTTGGTGTGTTATACACTTAGGTTGGTGTGTAATAGACCTACTGTAGGTTGGTGTGTTATAGACCTAGGATGGTTTGTTATAATCCCACTGTAGGTTGGTGTATTATAGGCCTAGGTTGGAGTGTTATAGACCTAGGTCGAAGTGTTATAGTCTTAGTTTAGTGTGTTATAGACCACGTTTGGTGTGTTATAGATCTAGGTTGGTACGTTATAAGCCTAATGTAGGTTGGTGTGTTAAAGGCCTAGATCAGAGTGTTGTAGACCTAGGTTGGTGTGTTTTTAGGCCTAGGTTGGTGTGTTTATAGACCTACTGTAGGTTGGTGTGTTATAGACTTAGATTGGTGTGTTATAGGCCCACTGTAGGTTGGTGTATTATAGACCTAGGTTGGTGTGTTATAGACCTACTGTAGGTTGGTGTGTTATAGGCCTAGGTTGGTGTGTTATAGACCAAGGTTGGTGTGTTATAGATCTAGGTTGGTACGTTATAGTCCTACTGTAGATTGGTGTATTATAGACTTAGGTTGGTGTGTTATAGACTTAGGTTGGTGTGTTATAGGCCCACTGTAGGTTGGTGTGTTATAGGCCCACTGTAGGTTGGTGTGTTATAGGCCCACTGTAGGTTGGTGTGTTATAGGTCTAGGTTGGAATTTTATAGGCTCACTGTAGGTTGGTGTGTTATAGGCCCCCTGTAGGTTGGTGTGTTATAGGTCTAGGTTGGTGTGTTATAGGCCCACTGTAGGTTGGTGTGTTATAGGCCCCTGTAGGTTGGTGTGTTATAGGCCCCCTGTAGGTTGGTGTGTTATAGGTCTAGGTTGGTGTGTTATAGGCCCACTGTAGGTTGGTGTGTTATAGGCCCCCTGTAGGTTGGTGTGTTATAGGCCCCCTGTAGGTTGGTGTGTTATAGGCCCACTGTAGGTTGGTGTGTTATAGGCCCCCTGTAGGTTGGTGTGTTATAGGTCTAGGTTGGTGTGTTATAGGCCCACTGTAGGTTGGTGTGTTATAGGCCCCCTGTAGGTTGGTGTGTTATAGGCCCCCTGTAGGTTGGTGTGTTATAGGCCCCCTGTAGGTTGGTGTGTTATAGGCCCACTGTAGGTTGGTGTGTTATAGGCTCACTGTAGGTTGGTGTGTTATAGGCCCACTGTAGGTTGGTGTGTTATAGGCCCCCTGTAGGTTGGTGTGTTATAGGCTCACTGTAGGTTGGTGTGTTATAGGCTCACTGTAGGTTGGTGTGTTATAGGCCCACTGTAGGTTGGTGTGTTATAGGCCCACTGTAGGTTGGTGTGTTATAGGCTCACTGTAGGTTGGTGTGTTATAGGCTCACTGTAGGTTGGTGTGTTATAGGCCCACTGTAGGTTGGTGTGTTATAGGCCCACTGTAGGTTGGTGTGTTATAGGCTCACTGTAGGTTGGTGTGTTATAGGCCCACTGTAGGTTGGTGTGTTATAGGCCCCCTGTAGGTTGGTGTGTTATAGGCTCACTGTAGGTTGGTGTGTTATAGGCTCATTGTATGTTGGTGTGTTATATACTTAGGTTGGTGTGTTATAGGTCTAGGTTGGTGTGTTATAGGTCTAGGTTGGTGTGTTATAGGCCCACTGTAGGTTGGTGTGTTACATACTTAGGTTGGTGTGTTATAGGTCTAGGTTGGTGTGTTATAGGCCCACTGTAGGTTGGTATGTTATTGGCCCACTGTAGGTTGGTGTGTTATAGGCCCACTGCAGGTTGGTGTGTTATAGGTCCACTGTAGGTTGGTGTGTTATAGGCCCACTGTAGGTTGGTGTGTTATATACTTAGGTTGGTGTGTTATAGACTTAGTTTGGTGTTTCCTTTTTATAACACTGTGTCACATAGACATACATGTATTCTCTCAGCTTTTAACAGAGATACAGGTACTGTGTATATAGATACTTTAAACAGACACCAACTGCTAAGTGGGGGTGGTTTATTGGAGAGGAACTAAAGAGTATCCAACTAGAGTCGAAGCAGAAAAAATTATCCTTGTCGATTTGTTAGAAAAACGCCTCCGAATTGTGCAGTGACAAGTGACAAGTAAAGTATCAGATAACCAAAAGGCATCCCACCCAAACCAAGAGAGACTTTCTCCGACGCACAATATTGTGCTCAACAGAGGTACCAAGTTTCGCTAGACTGCCTGTGGCATCTGCCCACGACAATTCCCCTCCCCTTCTCTACCTGTCAATCCCCTCTCCCTGGCATTTTCTCAATTGGATTTGCTCAACTCCTGCATCCTCTCCCTTCTGTCCTCTCTCGCCTCCTTTTGAAAAGGGTCAAAGGTAATCGAGGAGAGGCGGCGAGAAGAGGAACGCGGTCAAAAATGCGCCAGTATGAAATGAGACTCTACTCTCCACTAGCACGTCATCAGGCAAATGACGTTCACAGGTCTGGAAAGCCAAAATAAATGTGTAAAGTGATAAAATACTGTACATTTTGCTAGTTGTGCAGACATTTATAGAGAAAAGGATAGGTAGCATATCGTGTTTAATGGTTTGCATGCCCTTCTTCTTCAAGAAAACAACAACTGCTTCAAAGGGGCAGATATCAAAACTCCTCCGCAAAGGACTCAGGTAGAATACACATGACTATCCTGAGGAAAGGAGGCTATGGAGGAGGGGAGGACCTCCGTTTTCCTACTAACGAATGAACACACTCCTCAACCACTTATCAGTTTCCGAGTCACAGAGGAGAGAGGACAGAGGAAAGAGGACAGACTTTTTCCCAAATGAGAAAAGGTTTCTCCTCCTTTCTGCACTCTCTCCTTTTTTGCCCTCTCTCCCCTTCTACCCCATCTACACCTCTCTCCCACACCCAATAGCATAATTTATCCTCCAGAAGAAGCAATGAACAAAATTCCCTCAGAACCTCTCGCTAGTTCGGAGTGACTCCATCATTCTACAGACTGTCTAGCTCCAAATGCCAGCTTGTTCCTCAACAGTTGGACCCAAACAGCAGCTCTGCTCCTTCCCGCTCATTCTTATTCATCCCCGTTGCCAAGGAGCGCATCAACCGTGATGATGAAGGGAGAAAAAAGAAGCCTGAATACGTTTTTCCAAATTTCCTGGACTCCATTTTGATTTGGAGATATCAAAGAGAAGGGTTGGGGGGGTAAGTGATGAGGTTTTTAGCTGGGAAAGTTGGTTGGGTTTGATGGGTTTGAGGCCTCTAAAAAAGTGAATAGTACAGTGGGGTGTTAGAGAGGAGATGGGCAGTGGCAGCAGCAGCTCTAGACTCTCTTTGGGGGGTCTGTGAGCTCTACTGCCCGTCATGTGGGGAGGAGAGCTGGGCGAGAAACAGGGAACAGATAGGATCTGCAGCTGTCTCGTGGCTTGATGGGAAATGGAATGCAGCATAGCTCTGGAAGTTTGCCCATGAGATGACACTCCAGGGCATATCTTCTCTCTGCTGTCTGTCTTCCTCCCCCTTCTTCCCTCCATCCTGCTTACATCTTGGGCCATATCTTTCAGCCCCTGTGGTTGTGGTTCCTCTCCTCCTCTCTCTTACTATAGAGAGTCCTCCCAAGAGACATACTGGTGGGTTTCAGCATACAAAATGGATAATGGATAGGGGGCAGCCATTCTTAAGAAATCTCCAGAAAACTGAATAAAACTAGGAGGTTTGTATCTTTTGATAAATCTTGCACAAGGAAGGCCATGTCTTTTAGAATCAACTATCTCCAGCTGGCTAGGTGCTGTGTGTGTTTCTTTCTTTGGTTGAAGTGTCCTGGCCCTCCATCTATTATCTACCTCCTTATCATCTACTGTCAACTTCGCTATCTTATCAAATGAAAGAAACGGATATCACGGATATCACGGATATCACTGTCCTCTTCTCCAGCTTCCTACACAGACCAGAGCTATTGCTCCCATAAGTGAGAGTCTGTCAGCTACAGGCTGTGTGTGTGTGTGTGTGTGTGTGTGTGTGTGTGTGTGTGTGTGTGTGTGTGTGTGTGTGTGTGTGTGTGTGTGTGTGTGTGTGTGTGTGTGTGTGTGTGTGTGTGTGTGTGTGTGTGTGTGTGGGCGTGTGGGCGTGTTTGCCTGTGTATACATCCTGGCCGCCGAAGGACACTTACCATCCTAGCTTATCTCCATTTGACATTATCATCTGGAATCAGATTTCAAATTGATTTAGGTGGATTAGAACCTGGCTGCCTGCAAAGGGGAACAGAGTTCTGAACAGTGAGTTTTTCTACTTTCTAACAGCACCTGTCTTCTTGCTATTAAGTGATAAAAATGTGTTTCTTTAGAGCGATAGCCCAGACAGCTAAAGATGGGGGAAAGTAAACCACGTGTGGTCTCCCTCCCCCCGCTCCGCTCTGTCTTGTTCAGCAGATGCCAAAATCACACACAGCACAGGATAACCACCCACTCACTGCAAAATACCATGCACTCAAAAACACTGATTATCAACCAACAAGTCTTCATTTTCAGGACGTCTGGAAATACCAGGATAGGATTTTTTTTGACAACAATATTGAACCACTTACCCTTTGAAAAAATAGATGTTAAAATTGATTCCAAAATAACTACTACCCTGCTGCTGCTGCTTGGATAGTACAGAGAGAGGGTCTGCTGCTGCTTGGATAGTACAGAGAGGGGGTCTGCTGCTGCTGCTGCTGCTGTTGCTGTATAGTACAGAGAGGGGTCTGCTGCTGCTTGGATAGTACAGAGAGGGGGCTCTGCTGCTGCTTGGATAGTACAGAGAGGGTCTGCTGCTGCTGCTTGGATAGTACAGAGAGAGGGTCTACTGCTGCTACTTGGATAGTACAGAGAGGGGTTTGCTGCTGCTTGGATAGTACAGAAAGAGGGTCTGCTGCTGCTGCTTGGATAGTACAGAGAGGGGGTCTGCTGCTGCTGCTGCTGCTTGGATAGTACAGAGAGGGTCTGCTGCTGCTTGGATAGTACAGAGAGGGGTCTGCTGCTGCTTGGATAGTACAGAGAGGGGTCTGCTGCTGCTGCTGCTGTTGCTGCTTGTATAGTACAGAGAGGGGGTCTGCTGCTGCTTGGATAGTACAGAGAGGGGTCTGCTGCTGCTTGGATAGTACAGAGAGGGGTCTGCTGCTGCTGCTTGGATAGTACAGAGAGAGGCTCTACTGCTGCTGCTTGGATAGTACAGAGAGGGGTCTCTGCTGCTGCTGCTTGGATAGTACAGAGAGGGGTCTGCTGCTGCTTGGATAGTACAGAAAGAGGGTCTGCTGCTGCTGCTTGGATAGTACAGAGAGGCGGTCTGCTGCTGCTTGGATGGTACAGAGAGGGGGTCTGCTGCTGCTTGGATAGTACAGAGAGAGGGTCTGCTGCTGCTTGGATAGTACAGAGAGAGGGTCTGCTGCTGCTGCTTGGATAGTACAGAGAGGGGTCTGCTGCTGCTGCTGCTTGGATAGTACAGAGAGGGTCTGCTGCTGCTTGGATAGTACAGAGAGGGGTCTGCTGCTGCTGCTTGGATAGTACAGAGAGAGGGTCTGCTGCTGCTTGGATAGTATAGAGAGGGGTCTGCTGCTGCTTGGATAGTACAGAGAGAGGGTCTGCTGCTGCTGCTTGGATAGTACAGAGAGGGGTCTGCTGCTGCTGCTTGGATAGTAGAGAGAGGGTCTGCTGCTGCTGCTTGGATAGTACAGAGAGAGGGTCTACTGCTGCTACTTGGATAGTACAGAGAGGGGTTTGCTGCTGCTTGGATAGTACAGAAAGAGGGTCTGCTGCTGCTGCTTGGATAGTACAGAGAGGCGGTCTGCTGCTGCTTGGATAGTACAGAGAGGGGTCTGCTGCTGCTGCTCTGGATAGTACAGAGAGGGGGTCTGCTGCTGCTGCTGCTTGGATAGTACAGAGAGGGTCTGCTGCTGCTTGGATAGTACAGAGAGGGGTCTGCTGCTGCTTGGATAGTACAGAGAGGGGTCTGCTGCTGCTGCTTGGATAGTACAGAGAGGGGTCTGCTGCTGCTTGGATAGTATAGAGAGGGGGTCTGCTGCTGCTTGGATAGTACAGAGAGAAGGTCTGCTGCTGCTGCTTGGATAGTAAAGAGAGGGGTCTGCTGCTGCTGCTTGAATAGTACAGAGAGGGGTCTGCTGCTGCTGCTTGGATAGTATAGAGAGGGGTCTGCTGCTGCTTGGATAGTACAGAGAGGGTCTGCTGCTGCTTGGATAGTACAGAGAGGGGTCTGCTGCTGCTTGGATAGTACAGAGAGAGGGTCTGCTGCTGCTTGGATAGTACAGAGAGAGGGTCTGCTGCTGCTGCTTGGATAGTACAGAGAGGGGGCTGCTGCTGCTGCTTGGATAGTACAGAGAGGGTCTGCTGCTGCTGCTTGGATAGTACAGAGAGGGGTCTGCTGCTGCTGCTTGGATAGTACAGAGAGGGGGTCTGCTGCTGCTGCTGGATAGTACAGAGAGGGGGTCTGCTGCTGCTTGGATAGTACAGAGAGGGGGTCTGATGCTGCTGCTTGGATAGTACAGAGAGGGGTCTGCTGCTGCTGCTTGGATAGTACAGAGAGGGGGTCTGCTGCTTAGATAGTACAGAGAGGGGGTCTGCTGCTGCTGCTTGGATAGTACAGAGAGAGTGTCTGCTGCTGCTTGGATAGTACAGAGAGGGGTCTGCTGCTGCTGCTTGGATAGTACAGAGAGGGGTCTGCTGCTGCTGCTTGGATAGTACAGAGAGAGGGTCTGCAGCTGCTTGGATAGTACAGAGAGGGGGTCTGCTGCTGCTTGGATAGTACAGAGAGGGGGTCTGCTGCTGCTGCTTGGATAGTACAGAGAGGGTCTGCTGCTGCTTGGATAGTACAGAGAGGGTCTGCTGCTGCTGCTTGGATAGTACAGAGAGGGGTCTGCTGCTGCTGCTTGGATAGTACAGAGAGGGGTCTGCTGCTGCTTGGATAGTACAGAGAGGGGTCTGCTGCTGCTTGGATAGTACAGAGAGGGGTCTGCTGCTGCTGCTTGGATAGTACAGAGAGGGGGTCTGCTGCTGCTGCTGGATAGTACAGAGAGGGGTCTGCTGCTGCTTGGATAGTACAGAGAGGGGTCTGCTGCTGCTGCTTGGATAGTACAGAGAGGGGGTCTGCTGCTGCTTGGATAGTATAGAGAGGGGGTCTGCTGCTGCTTGGATAGTACAGAGAGGGGTCTGCTGCTGCTGCTTGGATAGTACAGAGAGGGGTCTGCTGCTGCTGGATAGTACAGAGAGGGGTCTGCTGCTGCTGCTTGGATAGTACAGAGAGAGGGTCTGCTGCTGCTGCTTGGATAGTACAGAGAGGGGTTTGCTGCTGCTTGGATAGTACAGAAAGAGGGTCTGCTGCTGCTGCTTGGATAGTACAGAGAGGGGTCTGCTGCTGCTGCTTGGATAGTACAGAGAGGGGTCTGCTGCTGCTTGGATAGTATAGAGAGGGGGTCTGCTGCTGCTTGGATAGTACAGAGAGAAGGTCTGCTGCTGCTGCTTGGATAGTAAAGAGAGGGGTCTGCTGCTGCTGCTTGAATAGTACAGAGAGGGGGTCTGCTGCTGCTGCTTGGATAGTATAGAGAGGGTCTGCTGCTGCTTGGATAGTACAGAGAGGGGCTGCTGCTGCTGCTTGGATAGTACAGAGAGGGGGTCTGCTGCTGCTTGGATAGTACAGAGAGGGGTCTGCTGCTGCTTGGATAGTACAGAGAGAGGGTCTGCTGCTGCTGCTTGGATAGTACAGAGAGGGGGTCTGCTGCTGCTGCTGCTTGGATAGTACAGAGAGGGTCTGCTGCTGCTTGGATAGTACAGAGATGGGGTCTGCTGCTGCTTGGATAGTACAGAGAGGGGGTCTGATGCTGCTGCTTGGATAGTACAGAGAGGGGTCTGCTGCTGCTGCTTGGATAGTACAGAGAGAGTCTGCTGCTGCTTGGATAGTACAGAGAGAGGGTCTGCTGCTGCTGCTTGGATAGTACAGAGAGGGGGTCTGCTGCTGCTGCTTGGATAGTACAGAGAGGGTCTGCAGCTGCTTGGATAGTACAGAGAGGGGTCTGCTGCTGCTTGGATAGTACAGAGAGGGGGTCTGCTGCTGCTGCTTGGATAGTACAGAGAGAGGGTCTGCTGCTGCTGCTGCTTGGATAGTACAGAGAGGGTCTGCTGCTGCTTGGATAGTACAGAGAGGGGTCTGCTGCTGCTGCTTGGATAGTACAGAGAGGGGGTCTGCTGCTGCTTGGATAGTATAGAGAGGGGTCTGCTGCTGCTTGGATAGTACAGAGAGGGGTCTGCTGCTGCTGCTTGGATAGTACAGAGAGAGGGTCTGCTGCTGCTGCTTGGATAGTACAGAGAGAGGGTCTGCTGCTGCTGCTTGGATAGTACAGAGAGGGGTCTACTGCTGCTACTTGGATAGTACAGAGAGGGGTTTGCTGCTGCTTGGATAGTACAGAAAGAGGGTCTGCTGCTGCTGCTTGGATAGTACAGAGAGGCGGTCTGCTGCTGCTTGGATGGTACAGAGAGGGGGTCTGCTGCTGCTTGGATAGTACAGAGAGAGGGTCTGCTGCTGCTTGGATAGTACAGAGAGGGGGTCTGCTGCTGCTGCTTGGATAGTACAGAGAGGGGGTCTGCTGCTGCTGCTGCTTGGATAGTACAGAGAGGGTCTGCTGCTGCTTGGATAGTACAGAGAGGGGTCTGCTGCTGCTTGGATAGTACAGAGAGGGGTCTGCTGCTGCTGCTTGGATAGTACAGAGAGGGGTCTGCTGCTGCTTGGATAGTATAGAGAGGGGTCTGCTGCTGCTTGGATAGTACAGAGAGAAGGTCTGCTGCTGCTGCTTGGATAGTAAAGAGAGGGGTCTGCTGCTGCTGCTTGAATAGTACAGAGAGGGGTCTGCTGCTGCTGCTTGGATAGTATAGAGAGAGGGTCTGCTGCTGCTTGGATAGTACAGAGAGGGGGTCTGCTGCTGCTTGGATAGTACAGAGAGGGGTCTGCTGCTGCTTGGATAGTACAGAGAGGGGTCTGCTGCTGCTTGGATAGTACAGAGAGAGGGTCTGCTGCTGCTGCTGCTTGGATAGTACAGAGAGGGGGTCTGCTGCTGCTGCTGCTTGGATAGTACAGAGAGGGTCTGCTGCTGCTTGGATAGTACAGAGATGGGGTCTGCTACTGCTTGGATAGTACAGAGAGGGGGTCTGATGCTGCTGCTTGGATAGTACAGAGAGGGTCTGCTGCTGCTGCTTGGATAGTACAGAGAGGGGGTCTGCTGCTTAGATAGTACAGAGAGGGGTCTGCTGCTGCTGCTTGGATAGTATACAGAGGGGGTCTGCTGCTGCTGCTTGGATAGTACAGAGAGGGGTCTGCTGCTGCTGCTTGGATAGTACAGAGAGAGTGTCTGCTGCTGCTTGGATAGTACAGAGAGGGGTCTGCTGCTGCTGCTTGGATAGTACAGAGAGAGGGTCTGCTGCTGCTGCTTGGATAGTACAGAGAGAGGGTCTGCTGCTGCTTGGATAGTACAGAGAGGGGTCTGCTGCTGCTTGGATAGTACAGAGAGGGGTCTGCTGCTGCTGCTGCTGTTGCTGCTTGTATAGTACAGAGAGGGGGTCTGCTGCTGCTTGGATAGTACAGAGAGGGGTCTGCTGCTGCTTGGATAGTACAGAGAGAGGGTCTGCTGCTGCTGCTTGGATAGTACAGAGAGAGGCTCTACTGCTGCTGCTTGGATAGTACAGAGAGGGTCTGCTGCTGCTTGGATAGTACAGAGAGGGGTCTGCTGCTGCTGCTTGGATAGTACAGAGAGGGGTCTGCTGCTGCTTGGATGGTACAGAGAGGGGTCTGCTGCTGCTTGGATAGTACAGAGAGAGGGTCTGCTGCTGCTTGGATAGTACAGAGAGGGGTCTGCTGCTGCTGCTTGGATAGTACAGAGAGGGGGTCTGCTGCTGCTGCTGCTTGGATAGTACAGAGAGGGTCTGCTGCTGCTTGGATAGTACAGAGAGAGGGTCTGCTGCTGCTGCTTGGATAGTACAGAGAGGGGTCTGCTGCTGCTTGGATAGTATAGAGAGGGGGTCTGCTGCTGCTTGGATAGTACAGAGAGGGGTCTGCTGCTGCTGCTTGGATAGTACAGAGAGGGGTCTGCTGCTGCTGCTTGGATAGTACAGAGAGAGGGTCTGCTGCTGCTGCTTGGATAGTACAGAGAGGGGTCTACTGCTGCTACTTGGATAGTACAGAGAGGGGTTTGCTGCTGCTTGGATAGTACAGAAAGAGGGTCTGCTGCTGCTGCTTGGATAGTACAGAGAGGCGGTCTGCTGCTGCTTGGATGGTACAGAGAGGGGTCTGCTGCTGCTTGGATAGTACAGAGAGGGGTCTGCTGCTGCTTGGATAGTACAGAGAGAGGGTCTGCTGCTGCTGCTTGGATAGTACAGAGAGGGGGTCTGCTGCTGCTGCTGCTTGGATAGTACAGAGAGGGTCTGCTGCTGCTTGGATAGTACAGAGAGGGGGTCTGCTGCTGCTTGGATAGTACAGAGAGAGGGTCTGCTGCTGCTGCTTGGATAGTACAGAGAGGGGTCTGCTGCTGCTTGGATAGTATAGAGAGGGGGTCTGCTGCTGCTTGGATAGTACAGAGAGAAGGTCTGCTGCTGCTGCTTGGATAGTAAAGAGAGAGGGTCTGCTGCTGCTGCTTGAATAGTACAGAGAGGGGGTCTGCTGCTGCTGCTTGGATAGTATAGAGAGAGGGTCTGCTGCTGCTTGGATAGTACAGAGAGGGGTCTGCTGCTGCTTGGATAGTACAGAGAGGGGGTCTGCTGCTGCTTGGATAGTACAGAGAGGGGTCTGCTGCTGCTTGGATAGTACAGAGAGAGGGTCTGCTGCTGCTGCTTGGATAGTACAGAGAGGGGGTCTGCTGCTGCTGCTGCTTGGATAGTACAGAGAGGGTCTGCTGCTGCTTGGATAGTACAGAGATGGGGTCTGCAACTGCTTGGATAGTACAGAGAGGGGGTCTGATGCTGCTGCTTGGATAGTACAGAGAGGGGTCTGCTGCTGCTGCTTGGATAGTACAGAGAGGGGGTCTGCTGCTTAGATAGTACAGAGAGTGGGTCTGCTGCTGCTGCTTGGATAGTATACAGAGGGGGTCTGCTGCTGCTGCTTGGATAGTACAGAGAGGGGTCTGCTGCTGCTGCTTGGATAGTACAGAGAGAGTGTCTGCTGCTGCTTGGATAGTACAGAGAGAGGGTCTGCTGCTGCTGCTTGGATAGTACAGAGAGGGGTCTGCTGCTGCTGCTTGGATAGTACAGAGAGGGGTCTGCAGCTGCTTGGATAGTACAGAGAGGGGGTCTGCTGCTGCTTGGATAGTACAGAGAGGGGTCTGCTGCTGCTTGGATAGTACAGAGAGGGGGTCTGCTGCTGCTGCTGCTGTTGCTGCTTGTATAGTACAGAGAGGGGGTCTGCTGCTGCTTGGATAGTACAGAGAGGGGGTCTGCTGCTGCTTGGATAGTACAGAGAGGGGTCTGCTGCTGCTGCTTGGATAGTACAGAGAGAGGCTCTACTGCTGCTGCTTGGATAGTACAGAGAGGGAGTCTGCTGCTGCTGCTGCTGCTTGGATAGTACAGAGAGAGGGTGGATAGTACAGAGAGAGGGTCTGCTGCTGCTGCTTGGATAGTACAGAGAGAGGGTCTGCTGCTGCTGCTTGGATAGTACAGAGAGGGGTCTGCTGCTGCTTGGATAGTACAGAGAGGGGTCTGCTGCTGCTGCTTGGATAGTACAGAGAGGGGTCTGCTGCTGCTGCTTGGATAGTACAGAGAGGGGGTCTGCTCTGCTGCTGCTTGGATAGTACAGAGAGGGTCTGCTGCTGCTTGGATAGTACAGAGAGGGGTCTGCTGCTGCTGCTTGGATAGTACAGAGAGGGGTCTGCTGCTGCTGCTGGATAGTACAGAGAGGGTCTGCTGCTGCTTGGATAGTACAGAGAGGGTCTGCTGCTGCTGCTTGGATAGTACAGAGAGAGGGTCTGCTGCTGCTGCTTGGATAGTACAGAGAGAGGGTCTGCTGCTGCTGCTTGGATAGTACAGAGAGAGGGTCTACTGCTGCTACTTGGATAGTACAGAGAGGGGGTTTGCTGCTGCTTGGATAGTACAGAAAGAGGGTCTGCTGCTGCTGCTTGGATAGTACAGATAGGCGGTCTGCTGCTGCTTGGATGGTACAGAGAGGGGTCTGCTGCTGCTTGGATAGTACAGAGAGGGTCTGCTGCTGCTTGGATAGTACAGAGAGAGGGTCTGCTGCTGCTGCTTGGATAGTACAGAGAGGGGTCTGCTGCTGCTGCTGCTTGGATAGTACAGAGAGGGTCTGCTGCTGCTTGGATAGTACAGAGAGGGGGTCTGCTGCTGCTTGGATAGTACAGAGAGGGGTCTGCTGCTGCTGCTTGGATAGTACAGAGAGGGGTCTGCTGCTGCTTGGATAGTATAGAGAGGGGGTCTGCTGCTGCTTGGATAGTACAGAGAGAAGGTCTGCTGCTGCTGCTTGGATAGTAAAGAGAGGGGTCTGCTGCTGCTGCTTGAATAGTACAGAGAGGGGTCTGCTGCTGCTGCTTGGATAGTATAGAGATAGGGTCTGCTGCTGCTTGGATAGTACAGAGAGGGGTCTGCTGCTGCTTGGATAGTACAGAGAGGGGGTCTGCTGCTGCTTGGATAGTACAGAGAGAGGGTCTGCTGCTGCTTGGATAGTACAGAGAGAGGGTGCTGCTGCTGCTTGGATAGTACAGAGAGGGGGTCTGCTGCTGCTGCTGCTTGGATAGTACAGAGAGGGTCTGCTGCTGCTTGGATAGTACAGAGATGGGGTCTGCTACTGCTTGGATAGTACAGAGAGGGGGTCTGATGCTGCTGCTTGGATAGTACAGAGAGGGTCTGCTGCTGCTGCTTGGATAGTACAGAGAGGGGGTCTGCTGCTTAGATAGTACAGAGAGTGGGTCTGCTGCTGCTGCTTGGATAGTATACAGAGGGGGTCTGCTGCTGCTGCTTGGATAGTACAGAGAGGGGTCTGCTGCTGCTGCTTGGATAGTACAGAGAGAGTGTCTGCTGCTGCTTGGATAGTACAGAGAGAGGGTCTGCTGCTGCTGCTTGGATAGTACAGAGAGAGGGTCTGCTGCTGCTGCTTGGATAGTACAGAGAGGGTCTGCAGCTGCTTGGATAGTACAGAGAGGGGGTCTGCTGCTGCTTGGATAGTACAGAGAGGGGGTCTGCTGCTGCTTGGATAGTACAGAGAGGGGTCTGCTGCTGCTGCTGCTGTTGCTGCTTGTATAGTACAGAGAGGGGGTCTGCTGCTGCTTGGATAGTACAGAGAGGGGTCTGCTGCTGCTTGGATAGTACAGAGAGAGGGTCTGCTGCTGCTGCTTGGATAGTACAGAGAGGGCTCTACTGCTGCTGCTTGGATAGTACAGAGAGGGAGTCTGCTGCTGCTGCTGCTTGGATAGTACAGAGAGGGGTCTGCTGCTGCTGCTTGGATAGTACAGAGAGGGGTCTACTGCTGCTACTTGGATAGTACAGAGAGGGGTTTGCTGCTGCTTGGATAGTACAGAAAGAGGGTCTGCTGCTGCTGCTTGGATAGTACAGAGAGGCGGTCTGCTGCTGCTTGGATGGTACAGAGAGGGGTCTGCTGCTGCTTGGATAGTACAGAGAGGGGTCTGCTGCTGCTTGGATAGTACAGAGAGGGTCTGCTGCTGCTGCTTGGATAGTACAGAGAGGGGGTCTGCTGCTGCTGCTGCTTGGATAGTACAGAGAGGGTCTGCTGCTGCTTGGATAGTACAGAGAGAGGGTCTGCTGCTGCTGCTTGGATAGTACAGAGAGGGGGCTGCTGCTTGGATAGTATAGAGAGGGGTCTGCTGCTGCTTGGATAGTACAGAGAGGGGTCTGCTGCTGCTGCTTGGATAGTACAGAGAGAGGGTCTGCTGCTGCTGCTTGGATAGTACAGAGAGAGGGTCTGCTGCTGCTGCTTGGATAGTACAGAGAGGGGTCTACTGCTGCTACTTGGATAGTACAGAGAGGGGCTTGCTGCTGCTTGGATAGTACAGAAAGAGGGTCTGCTGCTGCTGCTTGGATAGTACAGATAGGCGGTCTGCTGCTGCTTGGATGGTACAGAGAGGGGGTCTGCTGCTGCTTGGGTAGTACAGAGAGAGGGTCTGCTGCTGCTTGGATAGTACAGAGAGGGGTCTGCTGCTGCTGCTTGGATAGTACAGAGAGGGGGTCTGCTGCTGCTGCTGCTTGGATAGTACAGAGAGGGTCTGCTGCTGCTTGGATAGTACAGAGAGGGGGTCTGCTGCTGCTTGGATAGTACAGAGAGAGGGTCTGCTGCTGCTGCTTGGATAGTACAGAGAGAGGTCTGCTGCTGCTTGGATAGTATAGAGAGGGGGTCTGCTGCTGCTTGGATAGTACAGAGAGAAGGTCTGCTGCTGCTGCTTGGATAGTAAAGAGAGGGGTCTGCTGCTGCTGCTTGAATAGTACAGAGAGGGGGTCTGCTGCTGCTGCTTGGATAGTATAGAGAGAGGGTCTGCTGCTGCTTGGATAGTACAGAGAGGGGTCTGCTGCTGCTTGGATAGTACAGAGAGGGGTCTGCTGCTGCTTGGATAGTACAGAGAGAGGGTCTGCTGCTGCTTGGATAGTACAGAGAGAGGGTCTGCTGCTGCTGCTTGGATAGTACAGAGGGGGGTCTGCTGCTGCTGCTGCTTGGATAGTACAGAGAGGGTCTGCTGCTGCTTGGATAGTACAGAGAGGGGTCTGCTACTGCTTGGATAGTACAGAGAGGGGTCTGATGCTGCTGCTTGGATAGTACAGAGAGGGGTCTGCTGCTGCTGCTTGGATAGTACAGAGAGGGGTCTGCTGCTTAGATAGTACAGAGAGTGGGTCTGCTGCTGCTGCTTGGATAGTATACAGAGGGGGTCTGCTGCTGCTGCTTGGATAGTACAGAGAGGGGTCTGCTGCTGCTGCTTGGATAGTACAGAGAGTGTCTGCTGCTGCTTGGATAGTACAGAGAGAGGGTCTGCTGCTGCTTGGATAGTACAGAGAGAGGGTCTGCTGCTGCTGCTTGGATAGTACAGAGAGGGTCTGCTGCTGCTTGGATAGTACAGAGAGGGGTCTGCTGCTGCTTGGATAGTACAGAGAGGGGGTCTGCTGCTGCTTGGATAGTACAGAGAGGGGTCTGCTGCTGCTGGATAGTTGCTGCTGCTTGGATAGTACAGAGGGGGTCTGCTGCTGCTTGGATAGTACAGAGAGGGTCTGCTGCTGCTGCTTGGATAGTACAGAGAGGGGTCTGCTGCTGCTGCTTGGATAGTACAGAGAGGGGTCTGCTGCTGCTGCTGGATAGTACAGAGAGGGGTCTGCTGCTGCTGCTTGGATAGTACAGAGAGGGGTCTGCTGCTGCTGCTTGGATAGTACAGAGAGGGGCTGCTTGGATAGTACTGCTGCTGCTTGGATAGTACAGAGAGGGGGTCTGCTGCTGCTTGGATAGTACAGAGAGGGGTCTGCTGCTGCTGCTGGATAGTACAGAGAGGGGTCTGCTGCTGCTTGGATAGTACAGAGAGGGTCTCTGCTGCTGCTTGGATAGTACAGAGAGGGTCTGCTGCTGCTTGGATAGTACAGAGAGAGGGTCTGCTGCTGCTTGGATAGTACAGAGAGAGGGTCTGCTGCTGCTGGATAGTACAGAGAGGGGGTGCTGCTGCTGCTTGGATAGTACAGAGAGGGGTCTGCTGCTGCTTGGATAGTACAGAGAGGGGTCTGCTGCTGCTTGGATAGTACAGAGAGGGGTCTGCTGCTGCTTGGATAGTACAGAGAGGGTCTGCTGCTGCTGCTGGATAGTACAGAGAGGGGTCTGCTGCTGCTGCTTGGATAGTACAGAGAGGGGTCTGCTGCTGCTGCTTGGATAGTACAGAGAGGGGTCTGCTGCTGCTTGGATAGTACAGAGAGGGGTTCTGCTGCTGCTTGGATAGTACAGAGAGGGGTCTGCTGCTGCTTGGATAGTACAGAGAGGGGTCTGCTGCTGCTTGGATAGTACAGAGAGGGGGTCTGCTGCTGCTTGGATAGTACAGAGAGGGGTCTGCTGCTGCTTGGATAGTACAGAGAGGGTCTGCTGCTGCTGCTTGGATAGTACAGAGAGGGGTCTGCTGCTGCTGCTTGGATAGTACAGAGAGGGGTCTGCTGCTGCTTGGATAGTACAGAGAGGGTCTGGGATCTGCTGCTGCTTGGATAGTACAGAGAGAGGTCTGCTGCTGCTGCTGGATAGTACAGAGAGGGGTCTGCTGCTGCTGCTTGGATAGTACAGAGAGGGGGTCTGCTGCTGCTGCTTGGATAGTACAGAGAGGGTCTGCTGCTGCTGCTTGGATAGTACAGAGAGGGTCTGCTGCTGCTGCTTGAATAGTACAGAGAGGGGTCTGCTGCTGCTGCTTGGA